>NC_073691.1:43517531-43567531 GCF_029784155.1 Uranotaenia lowii
TTTGTAAGTTTTGATGCATCCCGATGATTTTTTGCATTGAAAGAACTCTTTCTTTGTTAAAATGAAGGGCTTCTATATAAATTCAGTTTCAATATAACAGAACTCGAATAGTTTTCAAACTATCTGGATCAAATTTGGCTCACGTTTGAACTTTGATGTAATGTAATGTACTATAACGTAATGTAATACCTTGTAATATAATGAAAAATTAACAGAATTATGAAAAAACTCTAAAATATTTCGAAAATAACTTTGAGCTTTTTACCGGTCTAGGGATTCAATCAAAGATTTTAGCTTTTGAAATGCCTGACGTTTCGACTATTTTTGGTGGCATTTATCAAGGGAATTATCAGGAAATTATTGTCAAAAAAAACTAAAAAAAACTACTAGACCGGAAAATAGCCAGAAATTATTATAAACATCAATCACGGTCGAATACATAAAAATAATATTTCAAAAGATTTTCATCAAAACGGATATCTGATGAGAGCTTTGACATGATTGGCACACAAGATAATTTATTGTATTGAAAGACTCTTACTATTCATTTGGTCTCTCGTAGTAAATAAATGTAACATATAATTAACTAGAACAATTTTTATGTATTTTTCATGAAATTTGTTACGGTACAAAGATTTAATGTAGAGAAAGTTTCCCTGTAATGAAAGATTTCTCCACATTAAAAAAAAATTGAAGAAAGTTTTGATTACAGAGTTGGTTTATTGTTCTGAAGGCCTCTCCAATTTTTTGTATAGGAAGAATCCCATCATAAGAAACCAACTTAACCTATTGCACCAATCGGAACATTGTCAAGTGATTTGATAAGAACTGTGATAACGATTTTCAACATAGAACAATAATTTGTTGTAAAGAAAAATTACCCCAATTTTTAGATAGCAGGCTTGCAAATTTTTTTTTATCATTGAACTCACATTGTATGCAAATTAATGAATTTTTTTTATATTCGACGTTATATCCGGGAACATAAAAATGCCTCGTCAAAATGGTACCGTAACATTTTTCCTTCTCATTATCTGAGGAGTTTGTAGCCACTAAAATCAAACAATTTCAATATAAGTAAGTAAGTATAGTTTCAAGCGTAGATTACCGAACTTCACCCTAATGAGTTATTGAAGACCGTGAACACTAAATTATAACATAGGTACATTAAAACATTGGTCGCTGCCATCATAAAAACCAGGTGTTTTTTTTGGAAAACTAATGATCTCGTCAAAAAAGATTTATCTTAAAGATCAATAGTCACCAATATCAACCCCTTTTATTTTGTGAGAGCGCATGAAACAAAAATTCAAAGACATTTATTGCAAGACCAATTCCAAATCAGCGCATTCAAGAAATAAAAACTGAACCAATTCGACATTGAAATTAAAAAAAATCGAAACTGTATTCATTTCAAAAAGTTTGCTTCTGAATTATATTGAAATTTACTTAAGAAGGAAATTTTCAAAATCAACATAATTTTATCAAATTTGAATTAGAAAAGCAGTGTTTAAAAAAACGAAAACATCAAACAATAATAATCAATTCAAATCCTTATCCGTTTTTTGGATGATAAAAATCCTGGTTTTGTAAGCAATATTAAGCTTACTTGAAGACTTTGGTAGATAGTTTATTCATTTTTGTTATACCACGGGCCATTCATTCTAACTGAAATCAAGTGAGATTTTCGACTGAAAAACAGGGTGGATAATAATCGATGATTTTTTCAAAACAATAAAAAAATCGGATTTTTTTTTGTTTGAATTAGATTTTTTTATTGAAATAGGATTTTTTTCTATAAATTGCATTTGAGGAAAATGTTTTAGCATACGAAGGTTCTTCCAACATGTGACAAAACTGAGTTGTTTAACTTAGCATTATAAAGGGTGTATAAGTGTAACATTCATGATTCATGACTTTTAACATCCATCAAAAACCAATGCTTTTCAAACTATATCTACATCGATTCGACTTTGCATCTAACGAATCGAAACGATTGACGGTTGTGTTGGAAAATTTTGTTAAATTCCTTCGTAAGCTAACTCCTCTATAATGCATGTTTTCCACTGTCCCCGTCAGATGTTATAGTTTGAATACAAATTTTTAAAGTTTTTAATATAAAAAGGTTAATTTCAGTAACAAATAAGCAATTCCTTTACTGAATGAAAATATGTTTCACCAAATTCTTTTTATAGACGGACTACGAGTTGGTGTTTAGCACTCAATCAGCCGTCTTCTTCTCTTGGTTCAGAGAAATCAAAAGATCAAACCAATAGAATAAATTCTAATTCATAACTTTTAAAAACGTTGAGCGTCGAAATTTAAGCAAAAACATGAAAAATCAGATGAATTTATAAACAAAAAGAAAAGAAAATTGACTTCACTTTGTTTAAAAGAAATGAACAAAAATTATTTTGAGCAGACTTTAGCAGACATTGTTTGGGTTATTTGATTGAATTGCCAATTTTTCAATCAAAATATTGAAGTTAATTTGAGTAATATGTATGAAGTATGTCCAAATGGACATTATCCAAACCCCAACCTCCTTCTACGTGGCATCCTCGTCAATCACAACTTGCGGAATATCCACAAGGAAAAAGAAAAATAAATCAATTCTAAATTCCCGAGGGGATGAATAAGCCTTCAATGGAAAAATGCAAATCAAACCTTTCCATATTCACTAAATTTCAGTTATTTTATTCACTGAGAAACTTTGTTTTAAATCACTAATAAAAATTAAGTGATTTAAATCATGATTTAAATCACTTTGATTTAAACCAAATCCACCATCTTTTCAAATGCATTTTGATTGGGCGTGTTGACGGTTAATTTCCGATAAATTTATCACACTTCTTTTCTTTAAAGAACGGCGAAATTGTTTTGTTAATAAGTGAACCTTATATAAAATTTTACGCTGAACATATTGGCGCCGTAAAATTCAAGAAAAAAGTGGCGACATTTTGGGATAATCGCAATTGAGGTTAACACACAAAAAATTGTGGCAAGGCTGCACACCAAATTGATGGTGGAATGATAGGAATTTGATTGACAATAACATAATCTTCGAAACGTTTTTTTTTAGGTTTTTCAGATATTTAGAAATTGAGTTTACTATTTTTCGGCAAAAAGGCTCAGTTAAGAAAAAAATGAGAAATTCCCAATGGGAGGTGAGTGTCCGATTCATCCAAAATCTTGTGTGTTTCTTATTTACTTATTATGAACTATTTATTTTGTAACTTTTTTTAAATTTTGACAATTTGAGTACCTCCCACTGTTAGAAGGAAGTACTTAAAACCCCTCAAATCAAATTTGGTTCCAAACATTGGTTGAGAAGTTCTTAAATGTACAACAAAATTTATAAAGAACCCTCTCTTTTCCTTTCTTCTGCACACTGCAAGGCGGAAGGGTCTATGACAATCATAGAAATCTATCCGATACCCAAATACCTTCACATACCAAATTTTATTCCATTAACTTGATTGCTCTAAAGTAATGCCAACAAAACTGTATTGGAGCCCCCTCTCCCCTTACTATGTACTCACCGGAAGAAGGGTGGTATCTCTTATAATCATATTTGTTCTCGACTCACGCTAGTAAAAAATAAAGGAAGCCCCACTCCCCTTTCCAATATCCCCACTGGATGGACAGAAGAGAGGGGTATCAAATGTTAATAAAATATTTCCAAAATTTTCATTAGTTCTCTACTTTTTTATAAATTCTTATTTATCAACTAAATCTGACATCTACGTGTATCGCCTTGATTGTTCAAGTGTAGGTATGGAAAAAAATGTAAAGAAACTATTCTCTCCTCTTTATATCAATCTGATGGAAGAAGGAAGGGGTCTCAAATTAATCATAGAAACCTTTCTCGTATTCAAATATCTTCCCGGGCCAATGTTCCAATGTTTTTTTTTTCATTTGCTTGTGCTTTGCTTCATTTGCTGTGCATTTGCTCGAGCTGTGCAAACAGTTGACCCCCTCAAACCATAATAGGAACGTTCCCAGGCCTCAGAAGCATCCACCTGCCAAGTTTCAAGTAAATCGATTCAGTAGTTTCTGATTCTATAGTGAACAGATAGACACACAGACAGAAATCCATTTTTATATACATACCTACATAGATTTAAGCACTTTTGAAAAATGCACTTTTGAAAAATATATCATTTGTTAGAATTGACAAATTTAACATAGTTTAAAACAAAAAGAACATTGACAAAAAAATTAAAACTGACTAAATAAAAAAAATACAAAATTTGGGAAATGGACCATTGATGAAAATTACAAAACAGACCAAATTGAGAAATAATCATACATTAAAAAACTTGCAAAATTATCAAAATTGCGGAACGGACCAAATTGACAAAGATGACATAAATTGCGTAAATAATGAAAAATGACAAAATTTGCAAATTAGACGAAATAGACCAAATTAACAAAATTGGCTAAATTTTTGAAATAAAATAATTGACAAAAATAACAAATTTGATAAAAAATGAACAAAAGACAAATTAGTAAAATTGACAAAATTTACAAAATTTCATGAATTGTCAAGAGTGACTAAACTGACAAATTTGACCACATTGAAAAAAAAAATGGAAAAATTTGTTTTTTGACAAAATTGAAAAAAAAAATAAAGAAATAGATTAAGGTGACCACATTGACAAAATTGACGAAATTGACAAAAGAGATACATTTTGTCAATTGATCCAATTTGATAAACTCTGAAAAATTCGCCATTTATGTCAATTTTGTAAATTTTCTTAATTCACTCTACAGTCGCAGTCAATTTTGTCATTTTGTCATTTTTTGTAATTATTGTCATTTTTTTGAGTTTTGTCAACTTTTTCAATTCTGTCAATTTTGACAGTTTAATCAAATTTGTCAGCTTTACCAATTTTGTCAATTCTGTCTATTTTGTAAACTTTTTTCAATTTAGTTTATTTTTCAATTTGATTATTTTTTTCATTTTTGTCATTTGTGTCATTGTCTTTCTTGTATTTATTGTCATGTTTGTAAATTTTGTTAATGTGTCAAATTTGTCAATTTTGTGAATTTTGTCAATATGGTTAATTTTTTTGTTTTTAATTTCACCATATTTGTCTTTTTTTTCAATTTGATTATTCCTTTTTCAATTTTATCATTTTTATTCTTTTTTATAATTTTACTATTTTTGTCATTATTTTTTTCTTCATTTTTGTCAATTTTGATCAATATATCTTGCTATTTACTATACTGCAAACCAATTTAACATTTTGTTATTGAGAGAGTCATGCTTGGTTCTTGAAGATTATCGAAAAATTATCGAAGGTGTGTAAAGAGGAAGAGAAAAAGCATCGAAAAAACGAGCCTGCAAGATTCTGTCTGGTTTGTTTTAATTTGCTTCTATGAACAAAATCCTCTCCTGTCGTTCGTTCGTGCACGAGAAAAAAGCTTTATGAGAGAAGATGAGATAGTGTACATCTTCCGCGTCCCCGTGTGGTTTTCCCGTTTTCATCATAGCAACCTATGCTTGCGAATATAGCGTTGGGTGAAGGATGGAACTTACAATCGCTACTGTAGCATACCATATGAACATCCAGTTCCTAGGATTGACTTATATAATTTCGGGGTTGTACCTTGTACCCCTTAATGTAAAATGTAATAAACTTTATGAATTTCATGAGATGGATGTTCAGCTCCAATTTGATCAATTTTACCATCTTGACAGCTTTGTCGATTTTGTCAATTTGTTTGGTCAATTTAGAATTTTTTGTGATTATTTTCATGTTCGTTATTTTCTTAATTTGACTAATGGTTAAGTTCATTTCTAGTTTAGTATTATGATCGTATGGGCACAGACTGTGGTATGGGTATATGGGATGACTTTCATGTGGATTTTTTGGCAGAGCTTGACGTCAGTTACAGCACTAAGCTAGGATGTCGTATTTGGCGTAAGATTTGATATGTGGGTGTAGTTCTTCTGTACAGCGGTTTATCTTCCTCCACTTCCATCTGTACCGTTGAGCCGTCAACACGTACGCCGGAGCATCGTATCGTTGCTGTGTACCTGCAGGAACATTTTTACATTATTTATTTTTTCCTTACCTGTTTTTCAATCAGCACTTCTCAGTGCTAAAATTATTTTTATTTTCTTTTATTCATATTTTTCTCTTTTCTTTCCAGCATGGGGAAGTCATCGGCCGGTTCAAGGGCCGGAAGAAAACGGATTGCCGAACCTAATTCAGGTCCATCGCCCAAAAAAGTTGAAATTTCCAATTCATTCGATGTCCTTCATAACATCGGTGATGAGGAAATATTCATATTTAATTCTGATAAGAGTACTAAGAAACCTTCTTCTTCTTATACTCTTAAAAACGAAAAGGTTCCACCAATTACGGTCACGATTCCTGACTTCAATGCCTTTCGAAAAGAAATCGTCACTTCCGTCAAGGATGTGAAGATTTCTTTTCAGATCGGTCGAAGGGGAACTGCTCGTATATTGGCGGAATCTTTAAATGATTTTCAAAAAATTTTAAATTGTTTGAATAATTAAAAACATCAATTTTTTACTTACGGCACTAGAAGTGATCGTCCATTTAAAGTTGTACTTCGTGGTCTCACCGGCGATCAGACACCGGATGAGATCACAACCGAATTAAATTCTTTGTTAGGTTTTTCTCCAATTCAAGTAATTCAAATGAGGAAAAGAACCAACACGAATAATATCAGTAGTGTTGGTTTTGCTCCTGAGCTTTATTTGATCCATTTTAAAAAGGATAAAGTTAACAATTTGCAAATTCTTGAAAAGGCTCGTCTTATGTTTCATTGTCGAGTCAAATTCGAACCTTTTCGAAAATCTTCAATCAATTTCCTTCAAAATATTACGCAATGTCGTCGTTGTCAAGCTTTTTGTAACGGCACTAAAAATTGTAGAATGAATGCCAGATGCATGCTTTGCGGCTCATTCGATCATGAAAAATCTAAATGCCTTTTTGGTGGTGATAAACCACAAACAGAATTTTTCAAGTGTGCGAATTGCGCAGGTAATCACTCCTCGAATTCCATAAACTGTCCCGTTAGGGCAAAAATTATTGCTTCTAGGAAAAATCCCAAAGTTTCTAGAAAAGTTTCTTCTCCTCCTTCCTCTTTTTCGTCTTCACACATCAGGCCGGCAAACAACCTGCCTGTTCGCGGTCAGTCCCGGCCTACATTGGAATCACGGCTGGGTAATACCCGAAGTGTTTCTAATGTTACCTGTGCTGATTCTGCGCCATAGACTCGTTGTTTATCGTTCTCAGAGGTGGTTGAAAATGGGTTGCCCTCTCCAGGCATAACTAATAAAAATGGGAAAAAACCAAGTCTCAACGTTCATGCGAAGGCTTGGGAAAATCCCCGAAATTCAAATACTTGTTCTTATCCTTCATTTTCTGATCCTAACAATTTTATTGATTTGGGTGAGATTACTGAGGAAAAATTAAAATTTTTGCATCAAAATTTAATGGAAATGATGCAACTTATGTTGAAAGCAAATTCAATGTTTGAAGCTTTCCAAACTTCTTTTAATTATGCTAATAAAATTATTATGACTTTACGATTCCCTCATGGATCCAAATAGATGTTTAAATATTATGAATTGGAACGCTAGATCTTTGCTGGCTAACCAAGATGAATTCTTTTCATTTTTGAAAACTCAAAACATACATATTGCTGCCATCACTGAAACTTTTTTAAAGCCGGACAATAACTTGAAAAGCAATGCTTTCTTTAAAATTTTGCGAAATGATCGACTTGATCGACAAGGTGGGGGTGTAGCTATTGTCATCAATAGTCGTCTCAAATTTAGACTTCTTCCTTCTTTCAATACCAAAGTCTTAGAAACAATTGGAATTGAATTAGAAACTTCTATGGGGAAAATTATAATTATTGCCGCATATTTGCCTTTTCAATGCAGCGGTGAACAGAAAAATTTTTTGAAGGGAGATTTACAAAAACTCACCAGAAATAAATCTAAATTTTTTATTATTGGTGACTTTAATGCAAAACACCGATCTTGGAATAATATTTCATCAAATTCAAATGGGAATATTTTATTTAATGACTGCTCTGCAGGATATTACACTGTTGAATATCCTAATGGGCATACTTGTTTCTCTTCAATTAGAAATCCTTCCACAATTGATTTGGTTCTAACGGATTTAGGCGAGCATTGTAGTCAATTAGTTACTCATGCGGACCTCGATTCAGACCACCTTCCAGTAACTTTCTCTTTATCCCAAAGTCCCATTGAAAACCCTTTAAAATCAACTTTTAACTTTCAAAAAGCTGACTGGGAGCGATATAGGAATTTTATTGGACGTAATTTAGATGTAAACGTTCCACTTAATTCAATAGAAGATATTGATTTGGCTGTAGAAAATTTGACAACTTCAATAGTCAATGCTAAAGCCGCTTCAATACCCAAAGTTAAACATAAATTTAATCAACCTTTAATTGATGATGATCTTCAGTTTTTGATACGACTGAAAAACATTCGTCGACGCCAATTTCAACGAACTAGGGAACCTTATTTGAAATTAATTTATTGCGACCTTCAAAAAGAGATCAAACGTCGTTTAAATTTCATTCGTAATGAAAATTTTGCTAAAGCAGTAGAGGACATAAAACCCTACTCAAAGCCATTTTGGAAATTAACTAAAATTCTGAAAAAGCCCCAGAAGCGAATTCCTACTTTGAAAGATGGGGATAAACTTCTTTTAACTAATGCAGAAAAAAGCTCAAAAATTAGCCCAGCAATTTGAGGCTGCTCATGATTTTAATTTAAACATTGTAAGTCCAATGGATGCTCAAATTTCCCTTGAATTTGATGATATTCTTTCTGAACAACATGTATTTGAAAGTTCTTGTGAGACAAATATTGATGAATTTAAATTGATTTTCAAAAAATTCAAAAATATGAAAGCTCCGGGGGAAGGTGGGATTTTCTATATTCTTATTAAAAAGTTGCCTGACAGCACTTTAATTTTTTTAGTTAAAATCTTCAATAAATGTTTTCACTTGGCTTATTTTCCCAATAAATGGAAAAATGCCAAAGTGACTCCAATTTTGAAACCTGGAAAAAGTGCTTCAGAGCCTTCAAATTATCGACCAATTAATTTGCTTACTTCTTTAAGTAAACTACTTGAGAGAGTTATTTTGAATAGAATGATGATCCACATTAATCAGAATTCTATTTTCCCTGACGAACAATTTGGTTTTCGTCATGGGCATTCTACTACACATCAACTTTAGAGTGTAACTAATATGATTAACGCTAGCAAATCTGAAGAATATTCAACTTGTGTTGCTCTTCTTGATATTGAAAAAGCTTTTGACGGTGTTTGGCACAAAGGTTTAGTAGCTAAATTAGCTCGATTTGATTTTCCTGTATATCTCACCAAAATTATTCAAAATTATTTGATTTGCCGAACCTTACAAGTAAGCTATCAAAATTCATGCTCTGAAAGGACTCCCATTAGAGCTGGTGTCCCTCAGGGCAGTATACTTGGGCCGATTTTATACAATATTTTTACTTCTGATCTTCCTGATGTACCAGAAGGAAAATGTAGAAGATTATTTGCTGATGATACTTTGCTTTCAGCCAAAGGTCGAAATTTACGGGTGGTTCGCAGTAGATTGCAACAAAATTTAAATTCCTTTTTGAATTACTTGAAAATGTGGAAAATTTCTCCTAACGCTTCCAAAACTCAACTTATTTTATTTCCCCATAAGCCAAGAGCTAAATTTTTAAAACCTAATGAAAATCATTCCATAACTTTTAATGGGGTTTCATTAGAATGGTCTGATCACGTGAAGTACTTGGGACTTACACCACAGAGAACAGACGTACAAGCTAGCCCACGAAACTTGTGTAAAAATCCCAACACCTTTTTTGATTTTTTGTGAGTTTATATATGATTACGTCTTTTCGAAAACTGAGCACTTTAAAGTTGATTTGTGACTTTTGAACGGCGCAATAGATGGCACTGTTTGTAGTCGATTTCTAACGTTTTTTTTTTGGTGATAACATTTGAAATTTTACACACTTTTTTGACGATTTTTTGTTCGAGCTTGTACGTCTGTTCTCTGTGCTTACACTTGATCGGAATCTCACTTTTAAAAATCACATTGAAGATATTCAATCGAAATGTAATAAATACACTAAATCTCTTTATTCTCTCATCAACAGGAAATCCCGACTGTGCCTGAAGAATAAGATGCTTATTTATAAGCAGGTTTTCCGACCAGCGATAATGTATGCAGTTCCGATTTGGTCTAGCTGCTGCGCGACGAGGAAGAAAGCCATCCAGAGGATTCAGAACAAGGTTCTGAAAATGATTTTGCGACTTCCACCTTGGCACAGCACCGAAGATCTTCATCGGATTGCGGGCATTGAATCGATCGAAGAGATGGCCAACAGAATCATCTACAACTTCAGAGGCAAATCGATGCAGTCTTCCATCGCAGAGATTCGTTCTCTTTATAATTAGTTTTATTTTAGGATAGTGTTTTAAGTTTAAAATATTTTTACCATTACAGGATGTTCTCCTACATTAAATACTTGATTGCGCTCAGCAAGTTTAAATCTTATAAATAAATTTTATTATCTAGTTAACTATAGGGCTTTGAACAGTTCATTATTGAGCTGAACACCTAATTTAATATAATAATGTAATATAAATGTAATGATGAATTGATACAAATAAAGACATATTTAATAAAAAAAAAAACGGTTTATCTTCCTCCATACCTGTAGTAGGTACGTTCAAAAATATCATTTCACTAAATAACACATAGTATCTATAGCTTGAAATTCTGCGAGTCACGTGACATAACTTTCTATACTTCACTTTGAAGTCTTGACTACTAGGTATTTGTGATTCAGCTACATTGAAGCTCTTACAGAAATCAGGATTAAGATTTCACGTCACTTGACTCACAGAATAAGGTCCACTAACAGGTCCAAACGCATAAAATTATCGAGACCCCATATCAGAAGTGATCATATCATTTTAATAATGCTGTAAACCATTGGAAGCAGTTAGAAATATGACCCAATGAAACAAATCAGCCATTTCTCAAGCCGCCGCCGTGTTACGCCAACCAAAACCACATTAAACTTGACGAATTGACGGCGTGACCTAGTCAAATTGACCTATTCGCACTTCCCGTAGCGAAACTGGCGGCTGGGGCTAATTGTGGGGCTTGGGAAAAAAGCGGCATAAACGGAGGTAGTGGAAAAACTGGTGTCTCCGATGAATGGATCGATGGATCACCGATTGATTGATCCATCATCGCGCGCGGCAGATGATGCATGTGATGATGGTTTTGATTGATAGAGCAATTTTCTCAGCATTTGTGGACGCCGCGCGCGATGCGATGTGATGTCATATGTTTAAGGTGTCGATCGGATCGATTGGATTGGCTGGCCTGGCGTCACACAATTCGCAAAGGCATCCAAAACAGTTGCCGGCGGCAGCATTCCGATTTTTCCAGCTGATATATGCCAAGTATCTTGTGGTGTCGAGCAAGATCATCTTCGAAATCGGCACCTGTTGCGCGGATTGATTATTGTGACCAATTATCGAAATGACGCTGACCAGCTAGTGATGCCGCTGATTATTGAAACGGTTTAAATGTCCAATTAGCAACAGGTGCTGCGCGTAAATGGAGCGATTTTATTTGCTTGGCATCGGTTTTCTGGACATTTTAGCTTCTAGATTTCCTCGTTTGAAAATTTTATAGTTAAAAATATTTCATTAAAATTAAGAAAAAACAGGTGTTCTAAACTAAAATCTTCATTTTAAAAAAAATCATAAGTTTTTTTCTATCTACTTACTACATTTCAGAGGAAGAAAATTTGTGATGATCTCAATATGTAAACAAATGGCACCATCATCGCCATTACATCACCGACTTTTATTGGGTAAGTCGGTGCTGTGGTACTGCATTTTTAATCTATTCTCGACATCACTTACATCAACTTACACTGCCGGCCAAAAGTTTGGGATCACCCACTAAAAAACATGCAAATTTTGATCGTTCATATCTCAGCCGTCTTAGGACATATTGCAAATCTCCTGATCTCATTTGAAAGATAATGAGCAATAGGTATCTCGGAAGTATTTTGCGCAAATATAATGTTTTAGTTTTGAACTTAAAACTTAACCTTAAGTTATAGCATTTTCAAAAAATCGCACTCAATATTCAAAGCCGATCATCTCGGGATAAAGTGAACCAAATCTCAAAATTTGAGTGGCATTAGAATTCCTGTTCTTTACTTCTCAAAACACTATCAAAAAATTTTGTGAAAAAATTCAAGAATGTATTTTTAATAAATAAAATAGACACTTGAGTTATCGTCCAAAAGTTTGGGATCACCTCTTTGTATGGTGAGTTTGGGATCATTCTTATAAAAACATGCAAATTTATTTTATTCATATCATTCTCATCTAACATCGTATTGCAGATCTGAAGAGTTCATTTGGAAGCTAAGGAATTGTTGTTTTTTAATAAATTCATTCAAAAATTATATTTTGAAGTGATAACCATAAAAAAATCACCTGAAATTAATTGTTTTTTTGAAAGTTCCCAGATTTTTTTTATAGTTCTCACCTTAAAATATAATTTTTGAATGAATTTATTAAAAAACAACAATTCCTAAGCTTCCAAATGAACCCTTCAGATATGCAATACGATGTTAGATGAGAAAGATATGAATAAAATAAATTTGCATGTTTTTATAAGAATGATCCCAAACTCACCATACAAAGAGGTGATCCCAAACTTTTGGACGATAACTCAAGTGTCTATTTTATTTATTAAAAATACATTCTTGAATTTTTCCACAAAATTTTTTGATTGTGTTTTGAGAAGTAAAGAATAGGGATTCTAATGCCACTCAAATTTTGAGATTTGGTCCACCCTATCCCGAGATGATCGGCTTTGAATATTGAGTGCGATTTTTTGAAAATGCTATAACTTTAGGTTAAGTTTTAAGTTCAAAACCAAAACATTATATTTGGGCAAAATACCTCCGAGATACCTATTGCTCATTATCTTTCAAATGAGATCAGATGATTTGCAATATGTCCTAAGACGGCTGAGATATGAACGATCAAAATTTGCATGTTTTTTAGTGGGTGATCCCAAACTTTTGGCCGGCAGTGTATGTTGTGTACCCCTTCGTACATTTTACCTGGCGCTACGGAAAATGTGCCAGAAATGGCAACAAGTTCAACAAGAGAGAAAGCTCCCTCGAGCCAAGGAAAAAGATGGGCAAACCGCATCGGAGCAATAAAAACGAGATCGGTACAAGACCACACACTTAAGACGTTGGATTAAGCAAAAGAGAAAAAAATGAAGGTAAAACAAAAAAAACTAATAGCATTAGTAGAAAAAATGAAGGTTACTCGCTCAGTAGTATTAAATTAGCAATTTAGCAGCTGCCGGTTGTTGTGTTTTAATATTGCACTTTTTTCTGGCATTTCCATTTCGTTGGTTTTTTTTTCTTCAAATGTTCCGCGGATCCATGGGTTCATTCGTTTCGATCCGGTAGTGTTTTGGTGCTGCTCTTTTACAAATTTCGATATAATTAACCCTCGAAAATTGGTCGGAGAGTCGTGCAAATTGTATTGGGAGTAAAAGTGTAATTTGTCTGAACCCCGCTTCCGAAAGCAAATGAATGCCCGAGTCAGTACGACCTAAACAAAAAAAGAAGTTTGTGGTCAGAAAGAAAGTGAAACAAAATGTAAGCAAAATAAGAGTAGACACGAAATCGAAACAATAAAAAAAAACAAAACCAACAACTGGGTCAACACGCTGGTGAATCCGCCTTTAATTGCGCTTCCCATAGTTGGCAAACAATCGATGGCATAATGAGAAACTGATGGGGTGCAGGCGGTTTTCATTCTCTCCGACTTTGCTGTAGCATCATTCTTTAGCTCGGTTGACATTTTTGATAGATTGCGAGAATGAGCAATCATGTCGATCGAAACTGGGGGAAAACAAACAATAGACATCAAGTATCGTCGATAAATATAAATTGGAAAATTAAAAAAAAATCCACCAAAAATCTTTACCAATTTTAATTCAGTGAATAATTTGTATGCACTCGCCTAAAAGAACTAGCAGCAGATTGAGACTTCCGTGAACAAAAAAAGTCTAATCTACTAATAACAAAACATGGTTGAGACTACCGGTAATAAGAAATAACTGTGATTTTATTCCAATAGAATCCTAAATTCATTGTAAAAATGTTTACCAATTAAAACCCAGCGAATAATTTATATACCTTCGCTGAAAATAATTACCAGCAGATTGAGACTTCCGCTAACAAAAAATAAGTCGAACTACTAATAACAAAAAATGATTGAGACTACCGTTAATAAGAAATGATTTTGTTGCTATTTCAATAGAAGTCTCAATTCGTTGTAATATAACAAACAACGGAGGTCTTCTTTGCCTTTTTATTGAAAACTGTCTCAATCATCAATGCGCGTAGCTCAATTTCCAAATAAGAGTCATACCCTATCAGTTGAAAAAAATAATAGGAAAACATCCAAATGAGACTTCCACTTCTTAAAACAGCACAGAAGATTGAGAAGGTAATAACTTATAACGGAATGACAGCAGCAGAAGTTTCGATCCGCTGAGTAGTATTACCAATAAAATTACCAATAAAAAAACCAAATTCAATCAATTTTCCCCTCCGTCAGGCATGTACATAGCAATGTGATTGAAACTTCTGTTGCCAAAAAAATCAAAACTGCCTATGAAAATCACCCTTTGTATCGTTTACGGTGAACAAGGATTAGTCTGCTATTTATTTAAAAAAAATGGAAAATACAAAACGAGACTTCCGCTTCTTGAAATAGTATAGTGGATTGAGACTTCCGCTTGTTGTAATAAACAACGGACTGGCAAAAGTCTCGGTCGTTCCGTTTTTTGTTATAACCAGCAGAAGTTTAACTTCGCTGTACTATTTCCAGAATCGGAGGTCTCATTTAGTTTTTTTTTTATGGCAGTCTCAATCCTCATTGCCGAAAATGGATCGAAGTGTGATTTTAACAGAAGTTTCAATACGACAAATTTTTTATGTCTATAAGAAATCGGATAAGTTTTGACACTGACCTTGTTCTGCTCGAAGAATAATATTGGGTGGTTTTTGTAGACAAAAACAAAGATGCCATATTTTTTGTTTTTTTTTTTTTTTATTTACGATATCAATTTCAACATCTCATAGAAATACGCATTGCGGATTAGAATTTCTACTACAGGAAACATCTTTTAAGAAAGGTTATTCCGTAGTTGACAAGTAAATTATAAAAATGAAACATAGTCTTAAAAATATACCAAATAGAAACCTCTTCCTGTAAATAAAATCTCAAAAAAAAAACTAGTATAAATTTTATGCCGAAACAACAGATAGTGAATAGCGGACGGATTTCGCGCCAAATCGACACAGTATCTGGCTTGACCCTCTCAGAATTGAATGGAACTTAGTGAGTGTCGTATAGTTCTCACGTAAAGGCACTTGGCAAAAGATCTAGACAAACATTTGATAAGGGCCAAACTTTTCAGGCCATTTTTTTTTAAGGAAAATGTTTAGTTCTTAAATTACAATTCCTACAAAAATGTGGTCTACGGGAGAGTTTATGATTAAATTTTTAAAAAAATATTGAATTTTTGAAAAACGATTGAATTTTTAGAAAAAAAATATCGACAAACAAAATTTTAAATCCTACACTGATAAAAAAATTAATTTTAAAAACTTAAATTCAATTTCCCAAAAAAAGCTGCCTCAGAATTTGATGATTTTTTATTTCTAAGAAGGGTAATAATAATGCCTATAAGGTGTCCGTACACTGCATTTTGTGCACATTTAAGGAAAAAACTTTTTCATGATTGTATTTTGAAAATCATGTAATTTGTTTTTTTAGTGTAGATTTCCAACCTTTAATTTAAAAACTGCTTCGTTGAATTGATTGTACCGATTTCGAAAAAATTAGAGATTTTAATGTATTAATGGATGGTTCAAATTAGTGGAAATCCTACACTGAAAAAAATGCAATCTTAAAACTTAAAGTCGATTTAAAAAAATCCCTTTTAGAATTCCACGATTTTTTTTTTTCTTTTGCGGTGGGAATGTGGTCTTCAACTCTTCTGAACATCACAAAGTGAGCGCTTTTGAGGGAAAAAAATTTTTCTAACAATACTTTTTCTCACGATAACTTGTTTATGTTTTTTTTTATGAAAAACGAAAACCAAATGTTTTGGGTGTATAATGATAAAATTTAATTATACGTTGGATGCGGAAAAGTCACTTCTTCACCACTTCATACGAAAAAGGTCCTTGTGACGCTATCGGTGGTACGTAGAAAAATGTCCATTTAATTCTCAGATTCTAAGCGTTTTTTTTTTTTTGGGAAATTGAGTTTTAGTTTTTGAAATTTATTTGTCTCAGTGTAGGATTAAAAAAAAATCAATACTTTTTTCAAAAAATTCAAACATTTTTCCAAAACTCTCTCATGAACCATATTGGTGTAGGAATTGTAGTTCTCGAGCTAAAAACGTTTATGATATTGTTACCTGAAAACTTTGGCCCTTCTCAAATGTTTGTCTAGATATTTTTTTGAAAAAACTAAGTATACCAAGTAGCTGGTAAGTTCTCTATGCCCGCAAAGTTCATTGAATTCTGAGAGGGTTATGTCAACTTTGTGTCGATTTGGCGTGGAATCCGTCGGCTGTAAAACGAATTTAGAAACATTTTTTTATGGTATTAAAAATCGAAGTTCTTCTTTAATGCGTGATAACAGATTGAGGTTCTAGCGTTCAGTTCATGCACATTCAATAGGACGGTTCATTAGCTTAAGATATCTGTTCAAAGAAAGAAATTGAAAAAAATAAAACGGATTGAGATTACTCTCGATGAATCTTGCAAAAAATCTGAAGTAGTTTGAGGGGTTTTTAGTATCCGAAAGAAAATAGTGTAGTGAAGTTAAAGATTTAGAAAACATTAAACTTGAGTTGAGTGTGTACTTACTATAGCTTATAAAACCCAGACATATAAAGTAGAGCTAATTGAGCCAGGAAAATTGATAGAAATGTTGAAAACGCAGGTTTCAGTGGTGGAATAGAGTTATCGTTTAGTTGCTATCACAGTAAGGTCCTCACATGGCTACACTCTACACTAGCGATTGTTAATTCCACCAGCGATCGTCAATACACAAATTGCCAATCGTGGGTTTTAACAAAAAAAAAACAATCCAAAATGATTTGTGCCTTGAGAGAAATGTTCACAGACGATTGTGACATCCACTATTTAAAAATACCAAAAATAATTAAATGTCTTGTTGACGTCGGCTTCAGAGAAACCCATATTGATATTTTTGCTGTGAGACATGATAGAAAAGTATTGAGACTGCATAGCAGTTTAAGCCTTCTAAATCGCCGAACAGATTCATGAGAAATTGTTATCAAAAAATATTACAGCAGGTTGAGGTTTTCTTCTAAAATAGAAAATATCACGTTCAGTAGAGCAAATTGGTGTCAGACTTCTGTATCGAATCTGTTGGTGGATTGAGACTTCTCCCATGAAAAAATCTGTGTATATTATTAAACAAATTGAGACTTCTCCTTATTGCAAATGTCTTAGCAGTAGAAGAAAATGAAGTGAAATTTCTTCTTTGATTCTGCATTGAAAAGTGAAATACCAGGGAGTGAGACTTCTGTTTCTAAAAATTGTTTTAAAATATGATACACTAAGTCAGTCTGTCAGTCCAGTCAGCTCAATCAGTCCAGTCAGTCCAGTCAGTCCAGTCAGTCCAGTCAGTCCAGTCAGTCCAGTCAGTCCAGTCAGTCCAGTCAGAATCCAGTCAGACAGAGTCCAGTCAGAGTCCAGTCAGTGTCCAGTCAGTCCAGTCAGAGTCCAGTCAGTCCAGTCAGTCCAGTCAGTCCAGTCAGAGTCCAGTCAGAGTCCAGTCAGAGTCCAGTCAGAGTCCAGTCAGAGTCCAGTCAGAGTCCAGTCAGAGTCCAGTCAGAGTCCAGTCAGAGTCCAGTCAGAGTCCAGTCAGTCCAGTCAGTCCAGTCAGTCCAGTCAGAGTCCAGTCAGTCCAGTCAGTCCAGTCAGAGTCCAGTCAGAGTCCAGTCAGAGTCCAGTCAGAGTCCAGTCAGAGTCCAGTCAGAGTCCAGTCAGAGTCCAGTCAGAGTCCAGTCAGAGTCCAGTCAGAGTCCAGTCAGTCCAGTCAGAGTCCAGTCAGTCCAGTCAGTCCAGTCAGTCCAGTCAGTCCAGTCAGAGTCCAGTCAGTCCAGTCAGTCCAGTCAGAGTCCAGTCAGAGTCCAGTCAGTCCAATCAGTCCAGTCAGTCCAATCAGTCCAGTCAGTCCAGTCAGTCCAGTCAGTCCAGTCAGTCCAGTCAGAGTCCAGTCAGTCCAGTCAGTCCAGTCAGAGTCCAGTCAGAGTCCAGTCAGAGTCCAGTCAGAGTCCAGTCAGAGTCCAGTCAGAGTCCAGTCAGAGTCCAGTCAGAGTCCAGTCAGAGTCCAGTCAGAGTCCAGTCAGAGTCCAGTCAGTCCAGTCAGTCCAGTCAGTCCAGTCAGAGTCCAGTCAGTCCAGTCAGTCCAGTCAGAGTCCAGTCAGAGTCCAGTCAGAGTCCAGTCAGAGTCCAGTCAGAGTCCAGTCAGAGTCCAGTCAGAGTCCAGTCAGAGTCCAGTCAGAGTCCAGTCAGAGTCCAGTCAGAGTCCAGTCAGAGTCCAGTCAGAGTCCAGTCAGAGTCCAGTCAGTCCAGTCAGAGTCCAGTCAGAGTCCAGTCAGAGTCCAGTCAGTCCAGTCAGTCCAGTCAGAGTCCAGTCAGTCCAGTCAGTCCAGTCAGTCCAGTCAGTCCAGTCAGTCCAGTCAGTCCAGTCAGTCCAGTCAGAATCCAGTCAGACAGAGTCCAGTCAGAGTCCAGTCAGAGTCCAGTCAGAGTCCAGTCAGAGTCCAGACAGAGTCCAGTCAGAGTCCAGTCAGAGTCCAGTCAGAGTCCAGTCAGAGTCCAGTCAGAGTCCAGTCAGTCCAGTCAGAGTCCAGTCAGAGTCCAGTCAGAGTCCAGTCAGTCCAGTCAGTCCAGTCAGAGTCCAGTCAGTCCAGTCAGTCCAGTCAGTCCAGTCAGTCCAGTCAGTCCAGTCAGTCCAGTCAGTCCAGTCAGAGTCCAGTCAGAGTCCAGTCAGAGTCCAGTCAGAGTCCAGTCAGAGTCCAGTCAGAGTCCAGTCAGAGTCCAGTCAGTCCAGTCAGAGTCCAGTCAGAGTCCAGTCAGAGTCCAGTCAGTCCAGTCAGTCCAGTCAGAGTCCAGTCAGTCCAGTCAGTCCAGTCAGTCCAGTCAGTCCAGTCAGTCCAGTCAGAGTCCAGTCAGTCCAGTCAGAGTCCAGTCAGAGTCCAGTCAGAGTCCAGTCAGAGTCCAGTCAGAGTCCAGTCAGAGTCCAGTCAGAGTCCAGTCAGAGTCCAGTCAGAGTCCAGTCAGAGTCCAGTCAGAGTCCAGTCAGAGTCCAGTCAGAGTCCAGTCAGAGTCCAGTCAGAGTCCAGTCAGAGTCCAGTCAGAGTCCAGTCAGAGTCCAGTCAGAGTCCAGTCAGAGTCCAGTCAGTCCAGTCAGTCCAGTCAGTCCAGTCAGAGTCCAGTCAGTCCAGTCAGTCCAGTCAGAGTCCAGTCAGAGTCCAGTCAGAGTCCAGTCAGAGTCCAGTCAGAGTCCAGTCAGAGTCCAGTCAGAGTCCAGTCAGAGTCCAGTCAGAGTCCAGTCAGAGTCCAGTCAGTCCAGTCAGAGTCCAGTCAGTCCAGTCAGTCCAGTCAGTCCAGTCAGTCCAGTCAGAGTCCAGTCAGTCCAGTCAGTCCAGTCAGAGTCCAGTCAGAGTCCAGTCAGTCCAATCAGTCCAGTCAGTCCAATCAGTCCAGTCAGTCCAGTCAGTCCAGTCAGTCCAGTCAGTCCAGTCAGAGTCCAGTCAGTCCAGTCAGTCCAGTCAGAGTCCAGTCAGAGTCCAGTCAGAGTCCAGTCAGAGTCCAGTCAGAGTCCAGTCAGAGTCCAGTCAGAGTCCAGTCAGAGTCCAGTCAGAGTCCAGTCAGAGTCCAGTCAGAGTCCAGTCAGAGTCCAGTCAGAGTCCAGTCAGTCCAGTCAGTCCAGTCAGTCCAGTCAGTCCAGTCAGTCCAGTCAGAGTCCAGTCAGAGTCCAGTCAGTCCAATCAGTCCAGTCAGTCCAATCAGTCCAGTCAGTCCAGTCAGTCCAGTCAGTCCAGTCAGTTCAGTCAGTCCAGTCAGTCCAGTCAGTCCAGTCAGTCCAGTCAGTCCAGTCAGTCCAGTCAGTTCAGTCAGTCCAGTCAGTCCAGTCAGTCCAGTCAGTCCAGTCAGTCCAGTCAGTCCAGTCAGTCCAGTCAGTCCAGTCAGTCCAGTCAGTCCAGTCAGTCCAGTCAGTCCAGTCAGTCCAGTCAGTCCAGTCAGTTCAGTCAGTCCAGTCAGTCCAGTCAGTCCAGTCAGTCCAGTTAGTCTAGTCAGTCCAGTCAGTCAGTCAGTCAGTCAAAACACACAAACAGCACAAAATTGTGATAACAAATTTCAAATTAAATTGTTTCTTAATTCTCGATCTGTATTTGAAGTCTGAACCGCAATTAACAATTTGAATTTAAGATCTGAACTATAAATCTTTGTTTCATTTTAAAGTTGTATTGATGGTTATCCATAAGGTCTTCGAAAATTTCAATCGAGTTTCCTGGTGTCTTGTTATGCCCTCCAATAATTGAATCAACAAAATTAATCGAAAGCTATTCCCTTTTAACTCGTAGGCAAAAATAAACGAAAAATGTTATTACTAAACTGTCCATTACTCGATTTTTGCACCGCCAATGATTGCCTTGTTTTTGTCCCATTTCATAGCTTCTGTTTAGGCTGCAATCGTTTTCTGGGCTAACGATTGTCAAATCTTGTTGTTTCATTTCGTTCAATTATGAGGGTACTCTACCTCGGGGTAAAAAATGTCAACTCTTGAAGGTAAAATCCAAATTAAACGAGGGACAGATTCGTTTTGAAAGAAACTTTGAGAATACTCAACATAATTTGTGTTACTTACATGTTATGAAATCTTATGGATGTAATTAAGCGTTGACCGAACTCACTGAAAAGAGTGAAAGAGAAAAATACTGAGTTAATAACAAGTACCTTTAGAAAAAAATGGATGAATAGTCGAAAAAACATACATTAAAAAAACGACATCAGTAGCCTACAAATGAACTAATCGTAAGCAATTCGCTACGGTTTGCAAATTCAAAAGAATCACACCGCCACCGGTTTTTCTCGACTAGGTCGAAGACTATGGCGTCGGGGCGCATGAATTTCTCAGCGAAACTTGAAGTACAGTCAAGTGGAATAGAAAAGGAGAAAAAATACCTCCACAAATGAAAAAGATGCAGGTTAAACTCCGCGTCCTCAGCAACAGCCGCGAACAGCAATAATAACCAGACCATCATAGAGGGAGAAAAATGTGGTCACATCACACTTCTTCTGCTAACTATTTACGAGGAGGTATGTGGAAAGAAAAATCTTCAAAGTCAGCGAACGGAAAAGAACACTTGTGCAAGTAGCAGTTCTATGTGTACTGAATCTGGCTGGAATCTTGCGCTAAGATGGCATGAGTCTGCGGTTTTGCGGGAAATTGTTTCGCCTCAATCCCAGCACCATATTGGTTGAATAAACCTTTTTTCTATGGGACCATTTGTTCCTCACTCGATTGAATGATGATGAATCAATTTCGAATCATTTCAATTGCTCTCAATATCAAAGCTAGCATAATTGAACGGCAAGTGGCTTCAAAAGGCTTCTTAAAAGAAGAAAAATTTAGGTCTATGAGAAAACAAAATTTGCCAAAAATCAACTTTAGAATTTAAAAAATCACCAAAGGAGGGACCAAAGAAAATTCTGAAAATCGAAATTTTTATTTTGATGCCAAATGATTCAGAAATGTATGGAACGTCGAGATCTGGTGTTATCTGAAGATAAAAAATTTGGTCAAAAATCGATTTTTCAGGACTGGGTTTTCCGGAAATCTGGCCGTTTTTTGTAAAATGGAACTGAGGATGATTTTTAACGTTTTGCACAGGGCAGTTTTTTTGGCCAATCTACAATATGTAGGTATATGGTCGGTTTATCAAATTCGACATGACCTATCTGGCTGCCACCCCAATGAACTCCCTACAAAGAGAAAAAACTATAGTAGATTCAACCATGAAAATATGATTGATTTAATTATAAATATGATGGATTCAATTATATTTCTATGATTGATTCAATAAGATTTTTTTTTCTGAATAATTTTATGGCTACGTTTTATTTTCTTTTAACTTATTATTTCAGCATTTTGCATCTAGTTCGTTTTAGCCGCCACGATGCTAGAAAAGCTGACCGGAAATCCCGATATCCATGTCCTGGTTCCTCCGCTGTTGTTCTTTTGCATCTTGATGCATGGTTGCCCAGTAAATTGTGCACCTGGCGAAGTTTGACCTTGTGGGAAGAAAATTCGCTCAATATCATGACAACAATCTATCATTCGATATACCAACCTTACTGACCTACAAATACCAGTTTCCTGTGGAATCCTGCCATGATCACGTAAAGGAACGTCGAGACCCACGTCGATTTCGCGGACAGCCAGGGTAGGTGTACATCTCCCAACTCCAGGAACTGTCGGCCGACTACACGACCGCTGCCAGGATCTGGTTTAGGAAAATGTTTCCTAATTACCGGAGCGCCCTGTGCTTTGCCACCGATGTCAGGAACTGCCAGCTGAGCTCTTAAAACAACACCACAATCGCTGCAGGGAACACGTACTGCTCTCACATTTACGATTTTTTTTTCAAATTTTTGCTGATGAACACGGATGAACACTACAGTATTCAAGTTTTTTATAATCAATCATAAAAATATAGTTGAATTTACTATATTCATAGTTCAATATCTTGAATTAATCATACATTTGTAGTTGAATCTGTCATATTTACGGATGAATCAATTATACCACTACAGTTGAATATATCATATTTATGATTAAATGTTAGAGGTCAATCAGAAATGTATAGTTGAATCTATTATATTTATAGTTGAATACCTAAAATCAATTATACAGTTGTAGTTGAATCTATCATATCTACAGTTGAATCAATTATACCATTACAATTGAATCTATCATATTTAAAGCTAAAGTTGAGAGGTCTACCAGGAATGTATAGTTGAATCAATTATATTTATAGTTCAATGCCCAGAATCAATCATACAAATGTAGTTGGATCTATCATGTTAACAATTGAATCGATTATACCATTATAGATGATTCTATTATATTCATAGTTAATTTTGTAAGGTCAATCAGCAGTTTGTAGTTAAATCATATGTATTTTTCTAGATGAATGCCTAAAATTAATCATAAAATTGTAGTTGAATCTATCATATTTACAATTGAATCAATTATATCATTAGAGTTGAATCCATTATATTCATAGTTTATTGCGTAAAGTCAATCATCAGTTTGTAGTTGAGTCTTTTATATTTATAGTTGGATGCGAAAAAATCAACTTGATATAACCAGCTGAAATAATTAGAACAACTATGGTCTTTTTCCTCCGCGTATAGACATATTGTGTAAGTGTCATGCCACCGGTCGTTTATTGCCAATTACAATTTGTTCCAATTGAAAAAGACTAACACCGCGTTATTTGCGAAATCCGCTTTAAAAAAAATTTCGCATTTTTCATAACCATTCGAGGAACGGCGATAAATTTAATAATTAACTTTTTCAAAAACGATTTGTGCGAATTTTTTAAGTGTCGTTAATAAAACTTAAAAAAAAAGATTTGTGCGAAATTATCATTTGCGATGAAAAACACCTGAGAGAATATTTTCAGTGCATGTCCGGATGAACTGGATGAATTCACGCGATCGAGCCGGTTCTTGGCGCGAAAAATCGCTTGCACTTTGGCCGGTCGATGGTTTTTTCAACGTGCTTCAATGAGAAGCGGTTTTTCGCGCAAATTGAAAATTCGCTTTGCAATTCGCTTCGCGCTCACTGTGTCCTCGACTTTAGGAAAAAATTTAGACACTACTTTGAACAATATGAAATCAAAAGAGCACATTTATCTCTTCATCAATTCGCTCCCAAAATTTTAAACTTATGAATGTAGAAGAATGTCTGCTTAAATGTTTGCTTTTCCAGTTTCAGACGAAACCCTAACTGATTGAGACTTCCGAATTTAAAGGAAGATTGACAATTTTGAATCAAAGGGTGTTTCTATGAAGTTCAAGATAGCTTCGGGTGAAAAAATTGAGAGGAATCAGACAAAAGAAAACATTAACAAATCAAGATTTTTTTTCAATATTAGAAAATTCTAAGCGATATAAGCAGCAATGAGAAGTGTGAAAAATGAAAATTATTTTCCAAGCCTCTGCTGTTTTGAAATTGTTCTAGCATACATTTGAATCGTATTTGGGACGGCATACTAACTGCACTGATTGAGACTTCCTTTTTAGTGTTTGTTGAAGCATATCGGAATTCAAATTTCAGACTATTGAATTCCGATAATCTTTCAATGTGGATTGAGATTTCTGGTCCAAAAAAATGACTCTTTTATTTTTCTTCGAAAAGAGAAGCAGTTTTTACGAGAGTAATTTTTTTTCGCATAAAACATCAACGCCGATGTAAACTTCCGTTAATTTAAAAGTTTTCTGAGAATGTTCAAATTGACAAGCAGAAATGTTGATTGAGACTTCTTCTAGGCTGAGAAACTATGCTTCTAAACTGTGACTTTTGATTTGGATTGAGACTTCCGCCTTAGAAAATTGTAAATTATTTGAAAATTTCTGCAAAAACTATCTTCGACATATTTTTTCAATAATGAAGACTTCTGCTGAAAAAATTTAATTCACAGATAATTGGAGAATAATCATGATGATAAGATTTTTTAACGTCAGCACAACAGTTTAAGATATCTTATTGCAAATTCATTGAAAAATATTGCATCTTTTGAAGTGAGGAATATTTTGGTGAAGTCTTATATCTTCGTTTACACGTTGATTGAGACTTCTGAAAAATATTTACGTTTCTAATATTAACAATTTTCTGCTCGTCATAATACAAACAGATTGAGACTTCTGCTTTAACTAAATTGTTTTGATAGGTTAAACTTGACTATGAGGCAAAATTTCTAACATCAAAAGAGGCTTAAAATCTGATTGAGAGTTCCGCTTTATAATAGCTGCTCTCACAGATTGGGATACTTCTGCTAACAGAAAATTTAACATCCGGTTGAAAATATCCGAAACGGAATGAGGTTTCTGAAAATTTCAGTTGGCTTGAAATATTTCTAACGGTGTTATGAAACCGTTACTGTGGATTGAGACTTCTGATTTAGCAAAAAAGCAACTGGGTGCTGACAGTTTTCTGCCAAAATCATTGATAAAATTTTCACAAGAAATGAAACTTCTGATTCAACAAATTTGTGGTATAAATTCAAGAATGCCTAACCCATTTCATTTCCAAATTGTATAACAGGAAAGCAAGAACCACACTTAGCCACAAAGTATGTAAATAAACATTATTCCGAAACGGACCAACTTTAAGCTCCAATTCCTGCGGCAACCTAGAGTAAGTGGTAGACAGCCGAAAATTTTTGGCACCCCCTCTTAGCCATTTTGGGCCGAATTATGTTTTAATGCCCCCTCCAGACCGGGGTCTACCCGCCAAAATAATGCCATCAGAAAGGCACGCAGTCAGTCAGACAGATATGCAGTACGCTGCGGAAAACGGTTTCTTTTCTGACTTTTCTGTTATTTTCACCTTGCTCATTTCATTAGCACACCGGTTTCGGTTGTTTTTCCGACCTCTTGATTTTTATTTTGTTTTTTTTTTTCTTCTGTTGTTGTCTTTCGTTTCGATTGATGGGTGGTGGAAACTGTAGATTGTTAAAATTGGAGTTTTGTTTTGCTTTCCTTTAAGCATGCCCTTTTTTGGTTCGTTTCTTTCTGTTTTACACCCAACGGTAGCAGAATTGAATTTCCCTTCACAATTAAAATTGATTAACTGGATTATTTTTCAAATTTTTCGTGTTTTGATTGACAGAACCATTTAAGAATCAAGATTTTTATAAATTTAAATTGGTTTTACTTAAGTTTTAACAAAGCCTTCTAACTTTTTTTTTAAATATGATAAAAACATTTTCTTTACAAAATTCAATAAGATTCTTCCAATTTCTTTTTTTTTGCATTAAAAATATCTTTGTCATGAAAAATATAAAGCACAAGTATGAACATCCCAAAGTTAACGTAGGGTCCATTTTCATGAAAAGCTGACGATCAAACAGATCAATATTTTCCCCACATTTTTGACGGTCGCCATACAAGCAAAAGAGTCACCGTACACAGCACTCTTTAAAATTCAAGAATGGAATCATCAAGATTAAAATCATTTTATTTAAGCTCTCAGTTACTATTATCTCCAATTTTATAACAAACCAGACATAAACGAAAGATCTATTAGAGTTCTCCAGTTTTCAAGTTATCCCTCGTTCATCAAAAATCTAAACTCTGCCTAATAAAGGCAGAAAAACACGTGTAAAGACCTCCACCGCACAATATGAACAAACAAAATGTAACATTCAACCGAACAAACGGTATTGCCCATCAAAATAGAAATAACCAAAAGAAAAAAAAAACAAGACTCGAAAACAACAACTGGGTGCTCGCAATTCAACAACCAAAATAACGCACTGAAGTTGAGGAAAGAAAAAGAAAAAAGTTGGTTGGTAAAGTGTGGAAATGCCCCCGCAAATGAATGAATTGTTTTAGGCATTTCGGTGTTTTTGCCTCACTCTCTTTCGCTGAATGCTCGGAACATCTTCTAGTGTGATTTAATTTTGTGGTTTTTTATTTCATCTCCTTTCATTCGAGTACAGATCGAAATTGTTCATCATCTTTGGCTTTTGCTCTTTTCGGCTTTCGGCATTGGCTCTGCTCGGTTACTGTTATATGAGTTGAATGAGACTTTCGGTAAGTTACGGAACAATTGGAAGTTCGGGAAAATTATGAAAATTGAATCAGTCCTACGAGAGGTTGCTGAATAGAGCCCCAACAATCGAATGGGTAGAAGATCATTTGTTAAGCAGTTTGGATTCCTAATCAACGGAGCATAAAATTGGGAAATTCGAAAAACAATTAGATTAGAATTAGATTTATTGTAATTTATGAATTGAAGGTTCAGATTTAAAAACTTTTCGGTAAATTTTTATTTACTCATTAAATTTCAGACTTCAAAGTTTATTTATCATGATTAGGCCTCAACGCTGGTTTAAAAAAATGTGAGTTTGTGAAAACTATAAAAAGTGCTTTCTAGCACATTATAGTCTCATAGAAGGCTGACGAGCGAACAGGTCGATATTTTTTCCCTACATTTTTTTAACATTTCCTATACAATCATAGATTTCTCATTCATAGATTCAATTTTCTTATAATGTTAAATATCAACCCAAAATTTTGGGATAGTTTTATACGTATATTTACTTTAAAAATCAAAAGAAAAGTCAATCGATGGAGCCCTGAGTGTGAAATTGAACGCATTTTCGCTGGATGCCTTCCATCAGTCTTTACAGTGTCATCCATCCGGCACCAGTTTCTCATTTTTTTTTTTCAATTTTCTTAACATGTCCCTTTAGTCTTTGACTTTCTTGTTACTCTTCCGAAGTTCCCGCTTCATTATTGCCCAGTACTGCTCCATCGGCCGCAGCTCCGGACAGTTTGGCGGGTTCATGTCCTTTGGAACAAAATGGACAGAATCGTCATCATACCACCCCAGGACCCTTTTTGAATAGTTGCAAGATGCCAATTCTGGCTAAAATAACGGAGTTTCGTCGTGCTGCTGAAAGATCGGCAAAAGGCGCTTCTCGAGGCACTCAGATTTGTAGATTTCGCCATTTACTGTGCCCTTTGTCACGAATGGCTCACTCCTCAGTCCGCAAGAGCAGATGGCCTGCCAAACGAGATATTTGGAGACGAAGTTCGACATTTTCTTCCTCAAATTTGTCGTCCACATCCAACTTGCTCCTGCCGGTGAAAAACTCCAACCCCGGAATTTGCTTAAAATCGGCTTTTTATATGTTTCGTCGTCCATCACGCCCGCTGAATTGGCCGTAACGATCAAGTGACGCTTATCCCGCACTCGAAACGGGCACAAAATACGACAGGAACGCTACAACTATGATGATTCCCGTCGAAGACATCATCCACTACCGACATAACTTGCACAAACACCCCGCTGCCAGAGTCACTCTGTAGTCTACTTCGTAGATATTCTCCGTCCGCAAAATATACTTATCCTTAGAATATCCCCTGTAGAGTTCGGGCACGCAACGTACTCACAAGATCCACAAGGCAAAAGGTCTTGTAAAGCTTCGCTTGTAGAATCGGTGGCAGTCTACTCAGATGATCACCGATGATCATGGAGTTATGCGTGACAACCGATCTCCAACTTCTCGGGCATTCCACATACGCCAGATCACGTTCCACTTGGTCTAACCACCTCGCTCGTTTCGCCCTTGCTCGTCTCGTTCCTACCGGATTGGCAGCGAACACCTGTTTTGTAGGAAAGTCTTCCGGCATTCCCGCAGCATATCCTGCCCAGCGTGTCTCTCCAGTGATCGCCACCTTCTGGATACTGGGTTCGCCGTAGAGTCGCGCGAACTCGTGGTTCATCCTTCGCCTCCACACTCCGTTCTCTTGCACGCCACCAAAGATGGTTCTTAACACTCGTCACTCGAATACTTCGAGTGTGCGCAGGTCCTCCTCGAGCAATATCCATGTCTCGTGCCCGTAGAGGATAATGAGCGTAGTGTACAGGTTACACTTTGTGCGAGGGCTAAGTTTTCTCAGCCGCTGTTGCTTGTAGAGTCCATAGTAGGCACGACTTCCGCTGATCATTTACCGCCGTATCTCTCGGCTGTGTCATTGTCTTCGGTCACCAGTGAGCCGAAATAGACAAAGTCTTCGACTATCTCCAGCTCGTCGACATCGATCGTGACCTTGTTTTTACTGGTCAAGTGGGGTCGGTCGGTCTCGGATTTGCAGGTCAGCATATACTTCGTCTTGAACGTATTAATCATTAACCGAATCCATCCTGTTTTGTGTTTCAGTTTGGTAGATCTCCTCCACTTGTACTTGTGTGGGAGGCGGTGCTGGAAAAAGGTACTAAGTACGGCCATTCGGAGGCGGCGAAATCTACGGCCCTTTTCGTTGGTCAGCTGGTACTCGCTGAATTGACGGTTTGAATTTCTCCTCTTGGCCGACCTGAACGTTAAAATCCCTGATGACGATCTTGATATCTTGTTTTGGGCAGTCGTCGTATTAACGTCCAGCTGCGCGTAGAATTAGTATTTGGCGTCACCGGTACTTCCGAGGGGAGGGCTGTGCACGTTGATGATGCTGATGGTGAAGAACCGGCCCTTGATTCTCAACCAGCACATTCATGGGTCGATTGACCACCAACCGATCACGCACTTTTACATCTTTTCCATCACTTTAAAAGCTGATCCAAGCTCGTGTGTGTTGCCGCAGTTCTGGTAGATGGTTTGACCATCTCGGAACGCACGTTCCCTGGAGGTTTTTCAGCATACCTCCTACCTCCTGGTGATTTCGAATTTGCGGCTCTTCAATTCGTTGGAGAGCACGTGGATACTGCCCATAACATTTAGAGATCGGCAGTTCCATGTTCCAAGTTTCCAATTGCTAGTCTCTTTCGTCGCGTAGGTCTTTGCCGATTTCCATCCGAAATTTCTTGTTCATTGTTCGTTGCTTGTATTTTTTTTTTTGCAGTCACGGGCTCGCAGGGCCCGTATCAAATCCCATTATCTCGCAGGAGGACCGTTTTCTTCTTCTCATGCTTCTTCTTCTTGAGCTGCTTCACAGTACGGAGTTCAGGTTAAAGGCCAGTGACTTTGACAATACGCCCAGGAGGATCGTCATGATGTTGCTGTTTTGGGTCCTGGACACCTCAAGGACGTTGTTGCAGTTCGCACGTCGACCCTGGCATTGAGAACAGACACGTACGGAGTTCCCTATTTCAGTTCGTATTTCAGTTCAGTATTTCAGTTCAGTTGCGACCAAAGCATTTACCGGGGTTGGGTACTCGATCTCCGCTAAAAGATTGTAATCTTACGTTACATAAATAAAGCAAAGTTATAAGTAAGTAAGTAAAGCTGCTCTCATCCGAGCCGGCACCACGGGGAAGTTGAGATTCGGAGTTGTAAGACAAAAGAGATGATATGACCACTACCCGAAGGTTGGGTGTATGGGTTCTGGAGTTGCACATTGTCGATCATTCATCAGCCAGATTTCTCTTTATCTTATTCCCGATATTCGAGATGAGACGATGGGTCCACTATCCTATGAATCACAAGTGATTCCGGTCAGCCATTAAGGTCTCGATAACGTGTATTTATTTACAGCTGTAGCAATAATCGTCCTCCTCTTTTTTATTTGATTGCTGCCCAGGTCTTTTTTTAAGGATTGCAATCTGAGGCACGACGAACCACCGCGTCTCCCCAGTGTGCTACTTTTAGTCCATGGGTGCAATGGGATGACTCGTGATAAAGTCCACGTATACTTCCTACTCCCTAAACTTCGCCTGGGGCCGAAGATCTTGGTCCCCCCTCGAACTGTCGCTAAACTTAGCTTGAGGTGGGAGTCATCTCGGGCTTGTGTGCTCCACGGTATACTCGTAGACGAATCCACTTCCCTCAGCAACGACCTCAATTCTCCACGACTCAAGCCCCGACCTCTTCTCAAACGACACAAGATCCGACTTCTCTTCGTCTTGACATGAGATCCACACCTTGCGCACTACCTGATCCCTAGATCGTTTTGCGAACGGGGCCAGGAAGTTCCAAAAAGTAAATCCAGACATCGACCGCACTTCTTCCGATTACATACACAACTCGGGTTCAAGACCCCTGGAGAAAGTGCCGGACCCTGACTACGTCTGACACCTTTTATGCCTGGCATCTTTTCCACGTGTTTACGTGTGGTCTACCTGTGGTCCTGAAGCACAGGTCGAATTGTCGACCGCAATTCTTCTGGTCGCACACACGAAACGGGTTCAAGGCTCCCTGAAAAGCGTATATAACACTGACACCTCTAGTGAGCCCAGATGCACCACATCTTCTGCGCAGATTTGGCGAAGATTTGTCGGCGGCAGCTTTCAGGGAATTGGACTTTCGTATCAGAACTGACCCTTATAGAACACCCGCCATGACTTCCAGTTCTTCGAAATTTTGAACAGTATCTAAAGTGTTCCACTTTGATCAACTCGAAACTCACCAACCTTTCTTCCGCGGCTCTCTTCAGCTGCACCATCGTTTTTTCCACATTCTTACTATTACCACAGCTATTACCTCATCGAAATGGTTTATCCTTCGAATCACTGATTGTAAGGCTTTTTCTGAAGTTTGTCTTTCAGGATCCAATAAAGTCTTCAATTAGATGTGTTGGGATCCTTTATATATTTAATGACCTTACGTCAAGAATTTCTTCCAGGGCGATTGACGACTCCTGACGATTATCTTTACTTTGGCGGATACAACCACAGTAGCTCTACATTCTATTTGCCGTTTTCAAGCTCGGAACACGATAATCCCAGCACAACGTAGTTATTCGATCTCCATTTTTTTTTTGGGATAACTCTCGATTACAGATGTAAGAATTATGTTTCTGTGGTTAACATCAATTCAAGGAAAGTTTGCAAATGAAAATTTTACTACTGTTGTTTCATTCCGTCTCGTTTGATTTGAAAATGTATTGAAAATAACTTTTTTTTTCTATTTTGATAAAATGTTACCCAAAACTTTAACGAGCTGGAAGGAATATTATCATTTCTTTAATAGAGCTCTTAAAGTGAGGAAGAAATGGCCCGGAAACGTCCTCAAGCAGATGATTCAACTCCGATGGCAAACGATCAGGATGATGGAATAATTATGTTTTAATTTGCGCTAAATTGAAATCGACGGGCCAGTAGGTAGGATATCTACTGCCAGCGACTACTGCTGATTCGCATAGATTTGTGTGCAAATCGTCCAATGGCTGACTGAATGACTGACTGTGACCGAGAGCGGTATTAGGAGTATTTTTCCGGTCCCACTGATGCTGATGCTTGGCTTTGCAATCTCGTCTCCTAAATTAGTTTTCAGTCTCTGGTAGCATACAGCGTTGCCAGATTTTTTGAATATTAAAACGTCAAAAATGAAAAATCCTCTACTTGTCTGTGTCATTTCGTGAAGAAATTTTAAATAAGCTCAAGTCTTCCATCGTTCGAGGGAGTAAAACCTTATTTGGCCACCCTTTCAATTGAAATCTCATGCTTTGGACCGGGCGCTATCAACTGCCACAATTATGGCAAGTTCGCCATCATCGTTGAATCCGGAGACAGATGAGCCACCGAGATGTTTCATCAACATCAGCATGCCGAAAGGCGGCAAACAAACGTTCCGAAATGAACGAACTTGGTTGGAAATGTGATTGCCGAGAGTTTTCGGAGGAAAATGTATCTTGTTTTTTTCCACGTTCATATGGCGCTACATAGATGGATCATCTGGGAAAAAATGCAAACAGGTGGAAAATGTAATATTAGAGCCTGTAGCTTTTAGCGTCCAAGATGTGTGATGTGATGTTGCTATCGCGTCCATCAACGACTGACAACAACAATAACAACAACAAGTTGATAGCTGCAAAAATTGAGGGCATTTTTGTGGTTTGTCTCCCCCTAAGGGGAAATCTGACAGTGGGTGGATGAGATGACAAGTGTGGTTGCCTTCAGTTTGTTGGGTGATAAACGTCACCAAACCAGACGGGCGCTAGCTACAGTTTGTGTTGATGCTTTCTAGGAGCCAGCAAACGAAAAAAAAAAACGAACCACAACCAGTAAATTGTTCCGTGATGGAATTTTCGTCTGTGTTTGTGTGTAGTATGAGGAAGGCTGTGCCATATCGAGGTTTACGAACGATTATCTAATCTCTCCTCGTGCCAATTGCGATGCTTTGGGCGCAAAGATTGCGCAATTGAGTTTGGACGTTCTTGATTCAATTGGAACAGATTACGACCAGCCCGAGATTCAATCATCAAAAATCGTGAGTTTGTCGGATGGATGATATAAACACTTCTGGAAAGAGAATCTAAGACTCTGAATTCTTTTTCTCTTATATTTAGTCTCTCTTCTTGGCGGAAGATAACCCGTGATCGAAATGCAGAAATTGAGGCAGTATTTAAATCCTGAATATCTGATACTTTCCAAAATTATTTCAGAAAAGATGTATGAAACACGGATATCAAATCAACGGTCCATAGCGGCCCACAATAGATTCAGAAAAAAATGAATCCAAAGTTGGGTTATCACAAGAAAAGCGGCATCAAGATGAGCGAATAAGACGTTTAATTAAAATTTCTTCTGAAGATTATTTGCAGATGATACTTTGCTTTCAGCCAAAGGCCGGAATTTACGGGTGGCACGCAGTAGATTGTAACAAAATTTAAATTCCTTTTTGAATTACTTGAAAATGTGGAAAATTTCTCCTAACGCTTCCAAAACTCAACATATTTTATTTCCCCATAAGCTAAGAGCAAATTTTTTTAAACCTAATGAAAATCATTCCATACCTTTAAATGGGGTTTCATTAGAATGGTCTGATCAGGTGAAGTACTTGGGACTCACACTTGATCGGAATCTTACTTTTAAAAATCACATTGAAGATATTCAATCTATGTAAATGTGATTCTTGAAAACGCAGGTTTCAGTGGTGGAATAGAGTTATCTTTATTCATGTTTCGTCTGTTAGGTCATTAGAATACAACTTTATTAATTAGCGATAGCTAATTGTCACTTTCCACTTCTTACCTGGGGGAGGAAGACTGAATAAAAAAAGAAAAAAATCTTTCAAACGTCAAATTTCTCTCATCAATCTACCGACCAGTGCGAAGGTTCAAAATTTCACTTTCTTATTAAGTGATTTTTAATAAAACTTGATTGATGCTGAAAAGCACTTGTTTTGCATAAAACAATGATATAATTAGGTTTTGTTTTGCTATGGCAAATTCTTGTATGATCAGGCGTATTGAGTCACTCAAATTTCGTTAAAGTTTTGAAGCTGATAAATAAAAATGGTTTGATTAATGGTTGTTCTAAAAATAGCTAAATCTAAATTTAGTACCTAAACAACTGAGTTACATGACTCGCTACACGAAACTGATCATCTAAAGTTAAAATTTGAACGATTACAAATCTTTTCAATAATTGCTGGCTTTTTGTCGAACAGTAAAAAAAACGATACAGAAAACGATACAGCAAATTTCAGTCTTCCTCCCCCAGCTTCTTACATTCCCTAACCGGGAAAGTACTCATTTCTCAATGAGTACTTTGATATTCTTACCCAGAATATCTAGCAACACTGTTGTGTCACCACAAACCCAATTCGAGTATTCTCGCCTAACCGTGTGATGATGTAAACATTTGTACCGCGTTTATCATCATCACCTGTCATCAGCAATCATTGATCTATTGTTCTCGATTGCGAATTGGAAATAACAAGAGGAACCAAAACAAACAATGTTTTGTTCTGCTGCAATCGGCAGCAATGTGGGAGCGGCTAAGGATCCGCCGAAACTCTAAGTAAATCTCTTTATTCTTTCTCTTTATTCTCTCATTAACAGGAAATCCCGACTGAATCAGAGAAATAAGATGCTCATCTACAAAAACAGGTGTTCCGACCAGCGATAATGTATGCAGTTCCGATTTGGGCTAGCTGCGCGACGAGGAAGAAAGTCATCCAGAGGATTCAGAACAAGGTTCTGAAAATGATTTTGCGGCTTCCATCTTGGGACAGTGGAGTCATCTTAATAAATCATTTTTGTTACTTGCATATTCTTATAATTTTAGCTCCATTTAAAAAATACTAGAAATATTGCGCAATACGAAATGAATTATCCTTCCCAACTTATGAATGCACGTCATTTTTTTCAAGAGATGTAAAACCTCCTCGGTTTTTTCATCCCAGAAACGTCAAATCGCGTTACTACAATGGAGATCTAGTCAATTGTATGGTCTTCAAACATAATAAATGACCGCTCATTTTTTCCAAATTTTTCAAGTTCACCGTTCTCCTAAGAAAAAATTAAAAACAAATTAAAAAAAACGACGAATGGAATTTTTTGAAAAAAGTAACGTTTACAAGCATTTGACATTTAAAAGATTTTTTTTAATAATATTGATTTTTCAAAGTAATGACCTCAACTTAATCTAACTATTTTCAAATTTTACAGTAACTCGATTTGACAAGTGTATTTAGAAAGCTTTCTACTAATAGGATGAATACGAATTTGATTGTTTTATAATCATTGCACCTTTTTTAAATGAAAAACTCGTTCTTCTGAGCGATTTATCACAGTACCGAACCGGTTCGAGTTGAACATACTACCGAATTGTAAATTCTGTCAAGTTTATCATTATTGATGTACCTAAATACAGAGCACATTTGATGGATGAACTAAGTTGATGAAATTCAATTTGATACGATCTTACTATCTTCCTGAGCTTATTCAAACTCCTCAATATTAAAACTAGAGTCCGCTTGAATGCTCTTCACACAAAAACCCAATCAGAAAACATTGAAAAATGAGTACTGGAATTTACAGATAGTATGTAAAATACCGTACAATTTTGATAATTTAAAAATTGTCATAATAATTGTTCTTTTATTCAGCGACGGTATCTTTTTTGTAAATTTATATGAGGCCCCCAGAGCCAAAGGGGTATAAGCACAGATATAAGTGCAAAAGATATTAATTTTGAGTAAATAATGCCACGATGCTCCATGTTTCAAATTAGATTCTGTGATTTTTTCAGATGTTTAAAATTATATTCGCATAATTTTAAGTTTGAAAGAAAATAGCGAATGTCAAAAAATGTATGGAAAATGGCCAAACACAACAATTTAAAATTTTGTTTTCTCGAAATAACTTTTTATACACTTTTATCCCCTTTATCTTACATCAATTCAAAGAGATTTTTAGATGGTTGATTTAGTTGGTGTAGATTCAGATATTTTTTTTTGTTTATTTATGACACTTTGTAGATTCAGATACACTGAAGTTTTTTTTACGCGGGGGTTTCGTACCGCGTAAAAAAATCCGCGTAAAAAAAACCGCGTTAATTTGAGAATCCGAGTAAAAAAAACAGCGATAATTCGAAAATTCTCGTAAAAAAACCTCGGTTATTCGAAAATCTCCGTAAAAAATCCATTTTAATTAAAAAATCCGCGCAAAAAAGCACGTAACTAAAAAAACGCGTAAGAATCATGATTATTTAAAAATATGCGTACAATGATCTTTTATTTTTAAGATAACAAACAAAATCAATTAGATAAATAGGATAGTAGAATATATTGAAGATTATTTGACAGTGTGGAATTCAGATCGTCTCATGTCTCATGTCGCAGGTACCAGGTCTCATGTCTCAGGTCTCATGTCTCATGTCTTATGTCTCAGGTCTCATGGCTTAGGTCTCATGTCTCAGGTCTCATGTCTCTTGAGTCAGGTCTCATGTATTATGTCTCATGTCTCATGTCTCTTGTCTCTTGTCTCGTTTCTCATGTCTCATGTCTCATGTCTCAGGTCTCAGGTCTCATGTCTCGTGTCTCAGATCTCATGTCTCATATTTCTGGTCTCATATTTCAATTCTCAGGTCTCATGTCTCAGGTCTCATGTCTTGTGTCTCAGATCTCAGTTCTCATATTTCTGGTCTCATATTTCAGGTCTTAAGTCTAAGGTCTCATGTCTCAAGTCTCATATCTCAGGTCTCATGTCTCGTGTCTCAGATCTAAGGTTTCATATTTTTGGTCTCATATTTCAGGTCTCAAGTCTCAGGTCTCATGTTTTAGTTCTCAGGTCTCAGGTCTCATGTCTCCGGTCTCATGTCTCGTGTCTCAGATCTCAGTTCTCATATTTCTGGTCTCATATTTCAGGTCTCAATTCTAAGGTCTCATGTCTCAGGTCTCAAGTCTCAAACTCAGGTCTCATGTATCACGTTCTTAGTCTGAGAGCAAAGATTTTCCCAACTACAAAAAGATTCTAAGGGTTTTCCTTTGAAAAAGTCTTTGAATATTTCTCTCAAAAACCGTGTTAATTCGCGAAATCCGTGTAAAAAAACCGCGTTAATTCGAAGATCCGCGTAAAACAAGTCGCGTAAAAAACCGCGTAAAAAAACCTCAGTGTATATTTATCCAAATGATATATCCAGACCAAGAAAAACGTTAAATTCTTAGAACATGGTTTTCCAGAAAGAGCTTCGAGGGCCACAAAAAGTTGGTCATGGGTCATGGTTTGGCCACCCATGCTTTAGAATAAGGTTGCCAGATTTTTTTTCCGTTCGTATCTGGACCGGAAAAATCCGGGTTACTGAAAACCTTGTTGATTACAAAATTTTCAACCCAAAAAACCGGGAAATATCCGAGCAAATTTGGGCAAAAACCCATGAATTACTTATTAAGATTCAAGAAGAAAAATAATTAAAAAAAAAACATTATATGTTTACCAAACAACATCAGTTGATTTTAAATTGTATTTTAATTTCTTATGAAATCATTCGTGTTAATTTTCACAAACTTATTTAAAAAATTTCATTTGTCGTCATAGAAATTGAAGAATAAAGTTACTCGATTTATGTGTTTTGTTCGTTTTTTTGCAAATTAAAAAAAACAAAATTTAGCCAAATCTGAACAAAATCTGAGCAACTGGGCCGGGCCGGACCGTTTTTATATTTTTTACTAAATATCGGATTAAGTTCGGATAAAACCGGACAATCTGGCAAGCTTACTTTAGAAAAAAAATTTTTATACAATTGAAAAAGATATGTATGTGACTGTTTCTGAAATCACAAAAAAGCGTTTGAAATATTTTGATATTATTTTATTCATTGAACAAGTATGAATAATGCAATTTTATTTTTTTAATATCTAAGTTTCAGTTTGGTTTACAATTTCATTGAAATTTGGTCAAATTCCTGTATTTCATTTGAACCGTAAAAAATTAAAAACGAAACTAATGTTACTTTTTCTCAGAAGACAAAATTACTCGCGGTCATCGAGAAAGTTGATCATTTAATCAAAACCTTTATTTTTAATGGCTTTGTAAGATATTACAGTTTAAAAAAATTGAAACAAATTTCTCAACATTTCCAAATCAGTCAAAATCAGCACTTGAGTTGTGATGTGATTTTTGTTGCCATGTTTATGCCATCAGAAATTGATCCAACATTTCATATTTTGTTAAATTATTTCTCAAAAACAATTTAAAAAAAATAGGGTTATTGTACCCTTCAAGGAATAAAAAACCATTTTTCAATTTATCCATACCCTTTTTGTTGCAAATTAGAAAAACTGTTTTACACGAAACATTTAAATATCACCTCATTCGTTTCAGATTAAATAAAGTTTTAAAATTAAGATATTTTATTAGGCCGGAACCAATATCAATTTCCTCTTTTGTTACCTACCAACCACCTACCAAATTTAGATGGCAATACAATTTTTGGACAACAGTTCACAATAATAAATTAATTTTAGGATTGAAAAAAATAAAACACGATATTTTCGAATAACTATTCTGAAAAATATAACAAATAGAGAGAGAAAGAGTTTTAAAATCAGTTTTGATTTCATAGCAACTATAATAAAAATTGATCTCAAATCTTTGTTTTTCGAAAGTATAGTTGCAAAATGAGAATCATTAAAATTTCAATTACCTTGCACTGATATGAAGAATCTCAGGAAAAATAGATACCTTGGTGAAAAGTATATTGAAATTTTCGTCTATTCAACAACGAGTGTATTATTTTTATTTATAAAATCACATTTGTAACGAGAGATTCCCCGAAAAAGATTGGAAAAAGTGATCAAAATCATCGCAAATCAGTGTGTGCTGAAGCTAATGAGCAGTCTTCGATCACCTACGATTAACCTGAATCTGTTTTTATTATTGATTTACTGTAAAAAAATACTACAGAGAGTATAAAAGTGCAAAAAAATTAAGCTGTTTTCTTTAGCTCGTCTCAATCTTCTAAACAGTTTGATCAACCGGATTCTAAATCCATACACATACACAAACTTACCAGTCACCTCACTTCGATAACAAAAATTTCAACCTGTCGTACGCGTTTTCTTTTAACGGAAGTCTCAATCTTCCAAACAACTTTGATTCAAAGAAAAGCTTCTAAGAAAAATAATTTGTCATATTCCAATTAGCTTAAGCCAAAGCCTAAAACGGATGTTTTACAAAAGCAGAAGTTTCAACCCACTGATTGTGACTCAATCTACTGTCGTTTCCAAACGGAAGTCTCAGTCAACCTTTTAAATATTTTTTTTAAATAACCAAAGTTTTTTGTAGTGAGAAATTAGTTTGTTAACTGGTTCAATCGCCGCGATGAATTGTTTGTTGTTTTCATCGACTTTTTTCGCCAAAAAAAAGTCGATGAAAACAACAAACAGAAATTAGTTGGATAGATAACTTTAGGATTTATGATTGAAAAAATTCCGAGAAGCAAGAAGACATTTAATCGATTTCAAATTTCTAGTTTTCTCTATCCTTAATGCAGTTTCAACACATCATCACCTGTCAATTTTAAGTTTAGGTTTCTTTTTCGGATTAGACAGCTTAGGAACATGCCGCCATAAACGTCTACCGGTTGATTGAAATTCGAGCTGTCAATTCGATTAAGCTACACGCTTATCGGAGGACTGCAAAAAAGTAAAGAAGCAAAAACAGACCGGGCTCTACTTAGTCCGCGGTGTTGAACATTCGACCCACTTTCGTCGGAAACATGTGTGTAGTTACGTTCCAGATTCAATAAAACTTCTCTAATGACAACTGTAGCTCGTAGACGACCAGATAAGGGATCGCCACCAGTAAGTAAGTTATTGAACGAACAGAGCGTATCTCTGAATGGGACAAATCCTTCGAGTCACGTGCAGTTACAGCTTCGAGTAGTTGTTTGAATATTCCTTAACCAGTCGATTATGTTATTCCAGTTTTATTGCGAAACCAACTATAACCAGAACTAGGGGGCTTCAAGTTGAGGCGTTTTTCCAGAACTAGGTCTCTCGGAGGACCAGTCGTTTTTCATATGCAAATTGGTGTCTCTCTTAACACCTTAATGGGTGGGCAACTTGTCGTTTGGATATTGGAAAAAACACGTTTCGTTCGCCTATCGAATTTGGTTACAATTTTTTTTTCTGTTACTTCGCTCTACATAGTCCTCCTGCTGCTAATTTATTGCAACATCGCGATTGCAGTTAAGTCATAAATCTTGTCGTTTTGTCCACTTTTCTATAAAGACAAGACGTTTGAACTGATTTGGAGATTGTCATTCGGGTGGGCTGGCTGCCTGGCTGTTGTTGCTGTTTTTGCTGTCGCAAGTGTCGTATAAATGTTTGAGATTTGTTTTGAGTGTTTTTATTACTTTGAATTACAGCCGTAAATGGGGCTCAATCGGTTGCAAAATTAAGTCCGATAAAATCCGTACAATCGACACGATAGATTAGTTTATTGCGAGAGATTTGAATTCAATTTAGGCAGTGATAGCAATCATTTTACACCTCGGTTTTATCGTTATCTTTCGACAAAAATCTAGACATATTCTGTCGAGAAGGTCACATCACAAAAAAAAGAAGGTAAAATTGTAAATATTGGCAATTCATTTTTAAGTTTATCGCAATAATCTTCTTAACACTCTACTGCATGAACTATGAATCCATGGCGGAAAAAAACTGTCGAAAGAATCTAATGCAATAACCTAATGCAATGGTTTTTGCTCTTAAAAAATTCAGATTAAGTCTAAATATTTAAAGAAAACTTATATAATGGATTAAGTTTTCTGCCGGCGAAACCATTATAAAACAGGAGGTTTAGTCTTTTTTGTTATCTTTTTTTTCTAACTAAATTTCGCCGAGCAATCGGATAGACATACATCAGCAATCTTGCTAGAAAACAAATTTGTTAACAAAAAGGTAGCGGGCTTAACAAAAACATTTGAAATTTTAAGACTTCTACTAAAACAACTTGTAGAATAAAGTGTAACCCAGCTGAAAATTTTGTCATCTCGGATCCCTAAATCGAGCAAATACTTGTAAGGGGACATATTAGTTAAAGTTACCAAGTTGAGACTTTGGCTTAAAAAAATGTTGAGGATGAAGAATTCTATTTAAAAGAAAAGCAATCAAAATATTTTAATTAAAATATATGGCTTTTCTTCTAATAGAGGGGTAGTTTTTTCGTATAAAATATTTAAAAAAAAAAATCTTTGTTTTTCCAAACAAAAATCACAGGAACATAAATTTAAGGATAACTTGAATTGACATTCCAGCCAATAAAAAACTTGACATAGAAAAAATACAATTCACAATTTCCTTTATTGAAGATGAATGAATTGGAACTAGTATAGGTTTTTGAGACATTTACTTAAAAAAAAACATAAAAATCAGTGTATAGTTTCAATCCAAAAATCAATAATGAGGTAATGTAGTTTATTCAACAACAAAAAATTGAGTCCTGTATTAGAGTCCTGTAAATATAAGAGAAAAACGATTCCACATTTCGTTCAAAAAAGCAAAAATAAATCCGCAGCAAAATGATTGAAACATTTTTTTTTGCAGCAAGGACATGTACTTTAGCACCACCTCCTGGGGAAAATTCTTACTAGAAGATAATTCCAAGCAATAAGAAAGTGGTTCAAATCTGTACATTCTTTTCATCAACTATTGACAAAATTGTTTGGGCAGAGAGAAAAATCCAGGAAAGTTTCAGTGGGCGAGCCAAAAACAGCTGGAAATCAACTATTCGACCAAAGTTCACATAGACAATCGTTCAAGAAGTCCTAAAGGATTCACTGGTGAGCTAAAATTTAAATAAAAGTGAAGTTAATTGATTCCATGAAGTTAAGGAATGTGAGAGGTTTTTTTTAAGATCAATTCGAAAATATCAATCGAGGAAGTGATAAAAAAGATGATTTTTTTGACTGGTTTGTCATTTCTATAAGGTAGAAAAGATGCCCACCGATAAAGTGGAAAAAAAAACGGTGGTCAAATCGTGCGCAAAATATTTTGACTGCTAGTGGGGAGATAATGTTAAAAATTTCGTAATGGGCAGCAAAACGAACTCTTTGGCGATCACTTTGCAGGTTTCCAGCAAGTAACTTTTCGTTGACAAGTCTCGCTTATATTTTTTCGAAGATAAACAAGAAGGAAAATTAAAAAAAATTGATGTCTAGCACTCGAGGAGGCTAACGATCTATGGAAACTTCAAATCACTCGTTGTTTCATAACGATAGATACGATGAATGGATAAATATACTAAGAACAATGCCTCCAAATGCGACTGTTTTCCTTGCAAAGCACTTCAATAGGTCCCAAAAAATTTGTTATCTGTTTTAGTTGGATCGTACCCTTACACAAAAACTGTGATGACAAAAAATCAAAAATGTTGTTTTTGTACCGAAGGAGGACAGTCGGTTAAATTCGTTATAACTTCGACCAAATCAAATTTTCGAGTTATTTTGAGGGTCAAGCTTCAAGAAACAGATAACGCAATCAAAAATAGCCTTGATTTAAAAAAAGAGTGGTTCATAGCAGGGTCGTAGGAAGAACCGACTCATGAGGGGGGGGGGGGGGGTTTGGTGACTGATTTTTGCCTATGACTTTTTGCCCGACAATTCACCAATAAAAAAAAAATTAGAACAAATTATATTTGTAACTATATGATGATTCATTTTAAGTACTTTGACATTAAAAGTTTTCGTATTAAATCGTAACTTTAGAAAATTGGTCCTAAACCTAAAAGTTAAACCGTTTTCTGAATTTTGAATTTGCATTCTGAATCTTAATTCTGAACCTGAATTCAAAAATTACGCTTAGAATCTGTATCCAAATGTCCATATGATTTCTGAATTGTACAAAAAATACGCCCTCATTCATGAATATTTTATTTAAATTCTGTAGTTCAAGTTTAAGCTAAATTCACTATTAATATTATTTATTTTTAATCTGTATTGTGAATCGTAATTAAAATATGAATTTAAAAAGATCGGAATCTGAATTTTCAATTTTGGATGGCAATTTCGAAGCTTCAAATCTTTTAATTTTGTGTAAGAATGAAGTTAAAAACTTCGAATTTGAATTAAAAAAAAAAAATTCTCTTTTTTATATTCGGAAGACTATTTTATTTTGAAAATGCATACGATCTCGAACAACATGATTTAAATTTGATATGAAATGTAAAACCAAATTTGAACCAGGGCAGCGTTTCATTAATTATTTCTTATGATTATTCGGACTGAAAATCAAGAATCCCGAACTGGATACAGAATCCGACATACGAAAATATGAATACAATTTTGGTTGTGGGAATTGTGGAATCAGAACCTCCGAAATGGTTAAAATTTAATATTCAGACCTGAATTTCGATGAACAAGTGAGAAAATTTTGAACACGGTTGGCAGAATTTTGGACTTGGATGGGTTTTTGGGGTGTTGCCATTAGTTTTTAATCTAGATTGTTACGCTAAATTACCTTACACTATTATCATAATTTGGTTCTGAATTTAAAGTGTAGAGTAGAATACCTCGATTGCTGTTTTGGATCCTCATGGGGGGACCCTCCCAGTTCCTACGGCCATGGTTCATAGTATGTATTGTACACTGAAGGACATAAGTATTCGACATAAGCTAACTCATAGGGGGCATCCATTTATTACGTAACGCTCCTAGGGGGGGGGGGGGGGGGGGGGAGTAAGCTCGAACGCTACGAATTGTGACATAGGGGAGGAGTGGGTATGCTCATCGTTACGTAACGACGTTAAACTCCCCCATGAGAGTCCAAAATGCCAAGTGATATGTTCTTATCTGAACTCAAAATTTCAAATTTTAAATAAAATTTAGATGAACGACCAAAATGATTCAAGAGTAACAATCTCGACTCAGAACAAAAACAAAAACCTAAAAATCTTATTCCGAGTCAACAATTTTACTACAGTTTTTCGAAAATTTCATCACTTGATGATTTAGTCCCAATTATTGGATTTCAATAAGATAAGGCTTGTCAGATTTCCTACATTAAGCTCGACTAGTTTCACATAATTTGCAAAAACAAACCAAAATTCAAATTGAATCATTCGAATCATTTTGCTAACACATTTTTTGAGTAAATTTTACCAAAATTTACATTAACGATTTTTGGAAGCTTGAAAAATATTATTTAAAATTAACTGAGGTGTTTCTATAAAAAAAATATTTTTTCTGATATATTTCTTCATATTTTTAATTGAATAATTTTTATATTAGCGGATAAATAGGAAAATAGCCTGAATTCACACGAAATGAACACTCACCGTAAAATATCTGTAAAGCTTAGGTTAGAACTACTCCAGATTTTGTGGTTTCAGAGCTGCTTTTTATCATTAAAATTCGATGTCTTTGATCAGATTTCGGATTCTGTATCCAGTTAATTATTTTTGAATTTCAGATTTTCTTCATTGACACACATTAATCATGATTCGAATCTTGGTTTTGCATTTCAAACTTAAAGTTGCCTCTTCGTTATTCAAAACTCACCATTGCGGAATATGAAGGAAAATACTAGATAACGAACTATTTTTAAGATTTGGATTAAAACAAATTTATTTCAACTCTTATACAGAATCAGAACTTGAGAAAGTTTCATCATGGTGATCCAGAAGTTTCATTACTCGTCATTACTCGCAATTTTCATTTAAATTCACAAGTTGACTGTCGGATAAATAATTGGAGAAAGAATTCAAATTGAAATCAAGAAATTTAGAATTCAAATAAGAGATTTCCTTTTAAAGGGATCTGATACAAGTGAAGGTTTTTGGTTAGTATTTAATATCTGGAACGTAGATTCAAAAATCGTTTTCAAATTTGGAATTCAGATTTGAACTTAGGTTCAGAAGGCAGGTTTCAGACTCAGAATTAAAAATTCAAAACTCAGCTCGAAGTTGAGTTTTATAATGAAGATTAAAATGTCAATGTGAGAATTTGATTGAGTTTCAAATGTCAGGAAATCATAGTTTCATAATTTTCAATACAGGATTGTTTGGATTTGGAGTTTGGATTCATTTTGAAGATTACTTTGAAAAATCTAGATTTCAATTTTAAAAAAATAATAACAAGATTCTAATTATAAAATAAATTATTTATTATACATTTTTGTTGGTAAAAGAATTTGTAATTTATCTTCAATTGAAAATTCAGCTGGAAATATATATTTATTGGTTTCATGAAAATAACAAAGTTTCATATCAAAATCATAAATTTTAATCGAGTTATCAAGAGTAGAGAATAAATATAAAGTGAACCGCAAAATGGTTATGTATGTGGTTAAAAAGAATAAGCTTATTATTTGCTAATTTAAGTAAACAGAAAAAGTTTTCTTAAAAATGAAATTTTCTAATCTCTTATTTATTTTCAAAAACTTCATTAAAAAATTAGCAACTTCCAGGACATATTTTATGAAAGTCATGATTCAAAATAAACAACCAAATTTTAATGTTAAATAACTCAAACCTGAATAATATATAGAACCATTTTTTTTTTAACTTTAAATTATGTATGCATTGTTCAAGCAAAAATGTTATACACAAAATTTTCTCCCTTAACAAGAGGTCTGTTGGGCACACATCAGAGGTTTGTATATGCAGCGAAAGATAAATTCAACTAAAATGTTGTTTTTTTTTCCTGGAATAAAGCGAGTGATTTAATATATTTCGAATTTCGAATCATCTGCTATTATTAAGTGGAAACGTTTATGAGGAATCGGGATAAAATATCGATACAAAACCAAACAGAACAAAATTGAAAAAGGCAATTAACTTCGCAAAGCACTAGAAACGATTCCCGAAGATCCTTTGTCGACGGAATCTGGTTGAACCTATATGATTTTGAACCAAGCAAGAGGAGGAAGTTTAGAGCTTTCGTCGCGAAATTGAGTAACAATTATGAGCAAGTTTCAGAAATCAGAAACCAACTTTGCAAATAAGTTAACAAATGTGTTGGCTTTATAAATTTTTTTTAACATTTTGTAATCAACATCATTTTTGTTTCTGCTGTGGGACCAAGCCTGCTCATGGTTTTTGTGCCAATTTATAAATTCTCTAAAGAAATTTTTCCGCTGAACAACTTTGTCGAAAACCGTAACTTCGTATCTTTTTAGGAAAAACAATTATTAACTGTATAACAGGGTCACTGCATACTGATCGAAATAAGAACAGTACCATTATGTGTTTTACTTGTTCAAATATGCATGATTAAAAATTGTCAAAATTTTCTTCTATAATTAGCTTTAAATTGTTCAACGGATAAAGCAAGCATAAGTTTACTTTTTTTGGGTGAAGCATTGCCGTTAAGCACAAAAATTTGAAAAAAACGTGCAAAATAAAAATAGTACAACTTAAGTTTTCTACAAAAATCAAAACTATTTCCGAATATTTATTGTGTATAAGTGAAAAATAGTGCTTCTACGAGCTATTTGAATAGATAACTACATTTATAGGCGTTTTATAATATTTCAAAGGTTTCAAGTAGTTTTTAAGAGATCTTCCTCTATTAAGCACTAGGAATACGACATTTGAGCTAAAATACTTGATCAGACTGCTTAATTTCTTCATTAACCTGACGAAAAAAGATGAAAAATAAAATCTAGGCTTAATTTGAATCCGAAAACAGCCTGCTCATTTAAAAATATTTATACACCGTTTTTTTAGTTTTTAGCCGTAGATTGGAATAAGGTGTGTTGGGTGATTATAAGTCCTTGGTATCGCGCAAACGCCTCAAAAATTCTAAGATCACTAAACTTAACAATTAGAATTGCATAAAGATGAGCATAAACTTAGGTGGTGGTATATTCTTGTGGTGAAAAATCCAGAAAAGCTTCCTCCAGCGTGAACTCCAATAAAACTGTGTTCGCAAACTACATCGAAATGATGAAGATGGACCTGAATATGCCTGGAAAATCAATATTGAGACTTAATTTGGTTTAGACTGCAAGGTAGTGTTGCCATCTACGGCTTGAACTGCAAAAGATTGTGGTTTATCTACTAAAAAAAATTTAGCTTTTGAATCAAAACCCATTTTTTTCTGATTCAAATACCCAGAATATTTTATTCATCATTTCACGTCATGTTAATAAAGAAATCAAGCAGTTTGAAAAAGAATTATAGCTCAAATGTGAAATTCCTTGGTGCTAGAGAAAAATCTCTTAAAAATCCCTTCTATGTTTTTGGATTACTAGAAACGCCCAAACAACAGATATCTTTTCGAATAGTTTGTAGAATTTTAAAAAAAATTCAGATTCTTATTCCGCACCTTATTTCAAATTTTTGATCCTCAACGCCAATTGCTTCGTCTGAAAAAACCAAACTCATCCTTGAGCAATTTAAATCAAATTGACGTAGTCAGAAAATTAATTGGTTTCACCAGTTATTCTTTAATTGACAAAAATATGCGATTTTCACCCTACTAAGAAAAGCGGGTATATTGCAGAAAATTTTAATGAAAATTCAAATGAAAATGTTTGGAAATTTATAGTTTTGGATATAGGTGCGATGTCATAACACATCTAGCACCAATTGCAGAAATGTTTGGTTCTGTTCGAATTAAATTTTACATTTTTTTTTCTATCAACAATATTTAAAAAAAGCGTAAGGGTGTTGCATACATTTAGGAGTAAAAAAGCTACAAAAAATTCTACTAGCTGAAGCATAAAAATTGTGTTTAGTTAGATGAATGAAATTTATATTTCATATTTCAGCATATTTCAGCATATGGAAACGAGATTTAAAAGGTGAATCTTCGTTTTGCAATTTCAAACATTTCGGCCAAAGCTGTAAACTGAATTATAAAAATGTTTATTCAAAAAGTTCTCTAATTGTTCGAATAATATTTTTAGGATAATAAAAGCATTTATTGTTTGTAGGTGGTGATATCATTAGGACAATCCGCTATACTGGGTAAAGTTATTTACAGCAACGAAAAATGTTAAAGTTTATGCGTCTATTGCTCGATTTTTTTAAATTTTCTATGAGAATCAAACCCGAGTAGACTTTGATGCCCGAATTGATAGCAAACTAAGATCATAATAAGGTGTCAAGAGCAAAATGATAGCATTTTTTGCTGTTGAATTTTGTATGAGAGCAAAATCAGGCATAATTAAGGTTCCATATATTTTCCTTTGACAGCAAATTGATACCACATTCAGGTACCAACAGCAAACAGTGAGCAAAATTTGATGTAGAATTAAATTTGATAGCAAAAATAGGTATTAATAAAGCATCCATATATATTCATAAATTGAACACCTGAAAACAAAATTATAGCATCACTTGCTGTACAGCTAACCCAACATCAAAATTCGGCATGTTGGGGAATTTTCAAATTTGGAAAAAAACCGAAATCAAAGTTGTATCCTCATTTGGCATATTATTATTTTTTTTTCCTTAATAGAAATTGATAGCAGAAAAAGGCATCGATAAGCTATACATAATTTATTTATTTTTCTCAGCAAAAACTGAATCATTTAATTTTACATTGAAACGCTACAATTTGTTGGATCTTCGCTTAGCAAAAAAATGTATGTTGTGTTTTAAAAACACATCGGGGTTTGTAAAATTACAAACGTTGAAATTGACTGCGCGATGTACAATTAAGTCAGGAAATGTATAGTACAAATGATATTTTATGTTTTTTTCAATTCAAAATTAACGTGGAAGATCCTATTGTCAATTGAAAAAGTGGATTTCATTTTCATTCTATTTCTACCTACCGTTGTAAGTAATAGTTTAATACAGGATACAGGTGTACATAAACTTTAATAAAAGTTAAAAAAAAAAACAGCAAATTTGATCGAGCACATGGATAATTTAGTGCTGCTTTTCAGTCAATCAAAACCCCTCTGGATCTAACACATTTAATTATTAGCATAGTTGTACATATGCATTTAATTTGAAAGATGCGCTTATTTCAGGTATCCGTTGATTTTAACTCATTAATTCATGACTTTGTTTAAATTGAAATAACGAAATAACGGATACGTATCGATTTTCTTATTTTAATTCAAAGAGCACAAACAACAGGGTTGGAGCTTTTTTTTTTAAATTAATTTTTTATAAATTTTCACTAAATGTTGTCCATTAGGTGCAGGAATATGTTTGTAATTTTTCGATACTAAAAGTTGTGATGAGATTTCGAATCTGTAAAAACAAAAGCGATTTTCCAAAAAAAAACTGAAAAAAATGATTTTGCCATATATTTTCGCACATATGATAAATTTAAAATCAAATACACAAGAGGAAAGTTACCTATAACAATACAATGGGTCAACTTCTTTTAATATCTGGAATATTTTTGTTGAAAAGATAATTAAAAAATATCCACGTCTTTCCGAGAAACGTATATAGAGTTATGTTAGTTTGGTTTGAAAACAACATTATGAAAAGGCGATTTTATGAAATTGCGGAAAGGCAAGATGGACCATAATGTTCTCAGCCGTCCCCTAGCGGGACAAGCAAATAAAAAAAAATGTGGAAATGTGTTTACAACTCTTTACCATACTTCATTTTTTTCAGTTTTCGACGTAATTATCTAATGCAAGAAGCTTCTTTGCGACTCATGCTGAAAAAAAATCTTTCAACAACTGGATTTTATTGGCTGGTTTCAAAAAAACAAAAGTACCCTTAGCCATATAGCCGATGTCACTGATCCACCCGTGGATCAACAAAACAACAACAACAAAACAAAACACAAAAAAGCAATCGCGAGTTTTTTTTTATTAGCTTGTGCTGCTAGGGGACGATAATTATAAATCGCTAGTTTTTTTTTAAATTGTGATGTTTACTGACG
>NC_073691.1:45068531-45083531 GCF_029784155.1 Uranotaenia lowii
GATTTCTCAAATTGCCTTCCACTTATTGAAGGAGCTGTTTGACTACCCAATAGGCAGTGTATTTGTAATTGAGATTTATTATTTTTTAGTTAAAGGTGAACAAAGTTATTTCCACCATCGAAAAAAAATTACTTCTGTCATAATTCATGCAGCAGACGGTTGAAAAATAATTATTATTTAATATAAATCATTTTATTCGAAAAAAACTATGTGAAATTCATCATAATATTAGCATAAATTTATTTCTTGGCAAAAAAAATGATAGTTTTAAGCCATTTGAGCTAATCTAATAAATTTAATGCTTATATTATGTTTAACATTGATTTTGATTAATTGCAAATAATTGCCTAAAACGAACGGTTTAACATGGATTTGCTTTCGCATGAACAGTCGCCTAAAACTTCGGTTGGCGCTACTTATCAACTCTTCGTTTTATGAAATTACAGTCGCTCGGAATTGTAGCATCTTGGAGTGCACTTTATGACTTATAATTCCTAAGTTTTCTTAAGAAGCTAGATCTTCCATTTCGTTGCTTCAGACTATGAAATCTCCTGAAAGCGGTTTATACGGATGTATCCAAAATCGAATATTGCCGAAATCGAACGGGCTCTGCAATACTTTAACCAACATTATTGACTACTTCTTGCTGCAAAAATTAAATAATATTGAGAAAGATTTTTTCATATCGATAGAAGTTCATTTGCTACACTTCAGGCAAAGATATTCTATTCAGGACAATAATTTTCCTCATTTTTTCAATTTAGGTAGTGTAATTTTTCGAAAATTTAGCCCGATTTTTTATGTTCGCTAATTTCCGGGATTTTTCCATCGTTTCCCGGGATTCGGGAATTCCCGACGGACACTCTAAACGGTGTGAAAGAGGATGAAGAAAGATAAGAGTTCATTGTTTGAAATTGAGTGTGAATGAAATCAGTTTTTGCCAATTTTGTGCGTATTGGGCCCGAAATAGGCTCTTGGTTCAAAGAAGGGTCACTACTAGTCTTATAAAATTCTCAACTTTGGGAAGGGAAATTCTTTTTTTTTTTTAATAAAGTGATTTTGATTTACATACGTATTTAAAATTATATTGTTCCAGCAAAGTCTGGAAACAATATTCGCTGATAATTTATTTTCTCAATGTAAATAATTTTTCTAGATGCGGAATCTCAGATTTTCAAATGTTATTTTGTTCATTACTTCTCTCTACCGGTTTGCTATTTGGTAATTGATTTATAGGTGTGTGCTATAGTGCTTGAATTTTAAACTCGCTCAGAACCCTCACTGTGGCAGATTTATATTCTTTAATCTTCATACATCTGACCGGTTAATTAAAAAAAAATAAATTCACAATGACTTTAATCAAATCTGAATTTGAAGCGACAGGTATAAAATGTCAACATCCGTCATAAGATTATCTTAAAAACAAGAATACATGTATATTCCGAATTTTTAATTCGATCCTCTACTGTAGAGTTATTCTGAATCATGAATCTTCGCTCTCTTAGCTTCGAGTTTACATTACTATATTTTTAACTTTTCTAAGAGGTAAGCGTTACCAGGCTAAAATCTTGTGTTGAAATTTCCTTCGCATATGTTTATTCGCATTTTTCGAAGTTATGGATTTCTCAAATGTGTGTAAAGATTCTACGAGGGTTGTTTTGAACTTGATAAAAATGTAATATGTATTTTTTTTGTAAGTTTTAACATATTGAAAACCTCGTGGAAAAAACATCTGAACTCAGTATAAACTTTTTGCGAAACCATGCCATCTGGTAGTTCTAAACTTCTGGTAACTTCTACGTATATGTTTGCAAATGATGGAAGTTTAAGAATAGAGAAATTTATCAGAACAATCAATTAATAACTTTCAGACTAGAACAATCTGAATATCAGAATATCTGAACATAGATCGATTTGCTTCTGAGAATCTGACAGAGTTGAATGATTTTTTCCACGGTAAAAGACAACTCTTTTTGCGGCCTTATAATATTTTTTATCTCTTCTAATGCTTTGTGGTTGAATTGAATTGTTTCTAGCATTGCTTGAAGAGAAAATATTCAAGAAAAACCATAAAAGTGACACTCTTCGAACATTTTTTTAGGTTTTTTTTTCACATACAAAAGTTCAAATCAATATCCTGACACCTTAATCTCATTTTAACAATCAGTAAAAACTCCCAAATTTATTTTGACCCAAATGGAAACTTCCAGCCTACAGGCGTTTTGAAATTAAATAATGCAATTTGACACACCCAACTGTGTATATTCGAAAAGAAAATCATCAAAGTTTTAAAAGAACGTTCCTAAAACTTTTTGGATGAACAAACTAAAGTATAACTATGCTCTGGATTTTGCTCTATGTAGCAGTTTTTAAAACACGGAGAGATAATGTCATTACCATAAAGTTAGAATTCTGTTACTTATGTAGTTCAGAACATACAAAGTAGTTCCTAAAGAAGGTGATATTTTAGACAATTTTTTTTTGTTTTTTTTCTATAACAATCGTTTTAACATCTTTATGTTATTCATGACTTATATCAACGATGAAGTCGGCGGACAAAACTTATCCGGTACAACTGTGATCGATGTTTACTCTTGGGCTCGAACTCACGGACATCGGCTCAGGAAGCAACTGACTTGCCAACTAAGCTATATCACTAGCTCTTCTATTTTAGTCTAAGATCTCTAAAGATTATAAAATTTTAGTTCTAATTTGAGAATTCTGCCAATTGAGTCTCGCGTTACCACTGAAACGCGATTTAATGTTTTGAATTTTAAGATCCAAACTCTCAATTCTAATCAATTGTTCGAATTACTGTTCTGGATTCAGTTTTTAAAATTACCTGAAACTTGTATATTTGTTTGCTGTGGCCCAGATTGGCAGTTTGGTCGCCAAAATAAAACGTAAATTGACAAGGTCGTGTCACCGGAGCGCACGCAAAGGATCACCCCTCGAGGCGAGGACAAACGGTGAGATTGGCCCATCAAAAACCACCGCACCAATCCTTCATTCGACGTCATTTTCAAGGCGCCCACACCCCCGCATTCGACCGTCTGACTTCAACCTTCAACATACAATCAACAGAGAAGGGAAATGAGATCTCACTCATGCGAGCCGTTCATTTTACCGTATCGGTACACACAGAGGCCGGAATTACAAATAGATTTTCCGAATGTGGGAGCAGCAGCAGCAGCAACGTTTTATGCCTCCAGGGCTACCTTCCTTACTCGGGAGGCCTTCCGGAATGGCCAAAACCTTAGGCAGGGAGCAATTCGAACAATTAATAAAACATTCAGCAGCAGGTCTTCTTCGTGGAGGTGTGTTCAAATTATTTATTTATTTTCCTGTGGAAATGTGTTGTATTGGGACATTTATGAAGTTTACTTAGGCAAGAAAGTAGTATGTGGAGCTTTTCCACTTTTTAAGGACTTAAATATTTAAATGTGTTAGACCTTTTTTTTTAAAGATGTACATAAATATTACTTGAATCAAGCTCCAGTTATCAGCTTGGCATATTTCGATAATTCGAAAAAGAAAACTATAAACTTTCTTCTACCCGAATAAAAAAAGCAATTATTGGAATTTCGACACGAAAACATTTCATTCAATTTGTATTCAAAATTACAGGATGAGTCCCGATCATTAAAAAAAACAACAAATTCCTACGCGTTTTTACCGTTTCATCCAGCTTAGCGTATCAACGAGGGGCCGCTGAATGGATACCCTAACAATTGTCCATTGATCGCCAAATTCAACCCCTTTTTGGCCTCAAGTTGTCCACTCAAGAGTAGAAAAGAAAAAAAGAGAAGATGCTATCCATTAACATAACTAGCAAAAATCGCGACATCGGCGCGGTGAGGCGGCGTTGAAGCGACACGCACATAATAATCATAAATATATCAAATCAAACAACCTGAATATATTGGAAAGAAACATCGTTGGGTCGAATTCATATCTTGAAATTGCCGACAGTCAGTCCAGTAATTTTAGATTTTGGTGCCTGGGACATGCCTGGAACTCCGCCTCATTTACATTTCTCGATTTCTCCGCGGAACCGAGCGAAACCGATCGTTGCCGTTTTTTGTGGAATTCGTTAATCAATGAATGAATTTTGAGACGGCAATTTTTTTTTTCTCATGGCAGGTTGATATTGGACTGGCGTCTTACATTTTACCCAAAAATGTTTCTTCGTGTTATCCTGGATGTCTGTAAAAACTTTATTTTTTCACTATCAAAAATCACTTAAATTAGTAGAAAACAGACACTGAGGGCTCTGAAACCCAATTCAACCCTTGGCTCACATCTAAATATTGATCTGGAATCTAAATTCATACATCGTTTTTTTTATTTCAGAAATCGTATCGGAACGCGGAAAAAGATCCAAAATTCAAATTTTAAATTTCATGTTTTCTTATCTTGATAATTTTAATTCATTTATAAGCTTTATCAGAGTTTTAAATATTTATACTGTATCTGAATTTTGAACATGAATTCATACTCAGGCACAGATTCAGATACAGATACAGAATTAATATTCAAAATTCAAATAAAGCTCATAAATAAGTAATAATTATCAGGACTACTTTTTCGATGAAGAATTCAAGTTGCAAGAGATCGCAGACTTATAGTTTTGATTGCTATTTCATTTCCAAGATTTCCAATTTTTAACCAGTCAGTCAGTCAGTTTTTATATAAAAAAACATCCACAGGATTTTATTCAAGAAATTCATTTTTGCGCAAAGTATTTGCTGATAAAGGAACGTGTAATATTCCGAAAAAAAAAATCACAATTTTCTTACTGTTGTTTTATCAAGAGAAAAGTTTCAAATTAAAACTTGAATTTGGATCGAGATTGCAAGTATCAGGTTTGGACCGTAAAACTTCAATCAATTTATTTTACTTTTGAAAATTGAATTTGTTTCCACTAATGGTTAAAATCTTTGAATTTGTTCGAGAGTTTGGTAGATTGAGCTTTTTTGATTTGAGCAAAGAATAAGTTTTTTTTTCATCAAATCGAATGCTTTCTTAAAAAAACCTATTCTTCGTTCAAATCTAATAAGCTAAATTGATCAGATTTGAGAGCAAATTCAAATATTTTAATTCTCGATGAAAATAAGTTCTCTAATTTTTTACTAAAGCATTTCTTATCAAAATCTATTTTACAATTTCACAGATTTTTTAATTTCTTTTCGAAATTTTCGGTGTTCCTTATACATAAAACTTTTAATGTAAAAGAACTTAAAAATGGTGAAGACTTTTTCTTTGATTTATTTTTCCTTCGTTCATTGTTTGAGCAAATAAATCATAGAAAAAAATAGGTCATCAAAACTTCCCTCATGAGGACGTCCTTCCTATGGTCCTGCTTGTTATTCAACACAAAACTGAAAAATTCAAAAAAGTTTTCTCCTTGAAAACCATAATATTTTCAAAATGTGCGCTTTCCATTTTTGTACGAGGCTTGCAAGCAAGGTTGCCGAAAAGCAAGTTGGTGTTGTGTATACTGATACCTTTTTAGAATTTCTTGCATACTTAAAGGCGTTTATCGCCATCACAGTTTATTGCGTAGGTCGTAGAAACTGCCTTTATGAAAATATAATGTTTAAATAAGTTGTTGTAAGCTGTATATCTTTCATTATTCTTGTTTATGATAGGAAATACAAATATCATAATTTGGTAAACGTAATTTCATTTTCCTGATAAAATTTCCTTCGACATCAAAAGAGTACATTTCGTACAATTTCACAAAAAGAAGCGTACGCTTATTTCTTTATCGAAAAAGAGTGATGTTCTTATTTGCGATCCAATTATACAGTTGATTGAACAGAAGCATCTATGTGCTTGCAAAAATTTGTATCACAAGCAGAAGTCTTGATATAAGGGGATACGAATAAAATGTGCTTTAATTCAACCATCAAAAAGGTTTTCTGGTTCTGAACCGTAATCTCCAATTGAATCTGGTGTAAGGTCATATTTTAAACGAGAAAAAAATATATGACTGATTCGGCATTCCATAATCAACCATTTCAACCTTATCTTCCGGCTTATTCAATCAGGCATTGATTTTCTTCTGAGCATCAGACATGGTTGATTCTGGATCAGAATATGGATAAATTTGGTTGAGTATTATTTCGACGAAACATGACGAAAGTCTATTTCTTTGGCGATGAATATCTCTGAAATTTTACTCCAATAACGAACCTCCTTGGAGGTGGAATTCTCGATATAAGATTCTATGCCACCCAGGCATTAAAAAGCTTCCAAATAACTGGAATTGTCTTCCCAGCGCGACCGCGTTGCATATGTCTGAAAGAAACCAGACAAAACATATCCCAATTTTTCACTGTTTTTCTGTGAAATTTTTACCTAAATTTAATAATTCTTAATAAATAGGTTTCCAATAATAATTTTCAGCTACGTCGATGAATACAGAATGATATTTACATAACTTTCGAACATCTCATTAAGAAATTTGTAAGGGAAATTGATCCTATTAGTTTTAAACTTCAAAAAGTGAGTTGTAAACTTTTTTTAAATTAAAAATATTAATTTTTGGAGCAAAAATGTATTCGAATAGATAATTTTTTTATCAACGGATTCAATGAAAAAAAAAATAAATAAAATAAACTGAAGGTTTTGAACTGATAATGAAAAGTTCTAGTTTTTCAATGAATTCTATAATGTTGAGTAGAAGTCAATGCTGCTCGGAATTTTAAAACTGTCGATATAGAATCTAATAAAATCCGTATATTCATATAAGTAGTGTATTCGAAAAAAATGCAACACTTTGTTTTGTGAGTAGCTTTTGAATGCATGATGGATTATAAATGATGAAATTTCCAGTGAAGCTATCTAGTTATGTTATGTAAACGTGTACAAAATTTGGCGACAATGTGTCAAGTGATTTTTGAGATAGCGTCCAATAAAGGATCTCTCTGACTAAACTTTTTGGGGAGGAAAAAATGAAAGGAAATCAACTGTTCATACGGTAAACCGGAGGAACCAACAGTGCACGAGCTAAAATTTGAATACAAGTGAAGATGATTGATTCCATAAAGTTGAGGCATGTGAGAGGTTTTATCAAGCGCAATCCGAAAATTTCAATAGGTGAAGTGATAAAAAGATATTTTTTTGTGGCTGGTTCGTCTAACTGACTAATAAACAGACCTAACTTCTAGAAATGCTGCCCACCGGTAAAATAAACAAAATACGGTGGTCAAATTATGTGCAAAATATTTGGACCTCTTACAGAAGATTTTTTGATAAATTTCGTAGTCGATAGCAAAACAAACTTTTAAGCGAGCACCTGGCAGATTTCTAGCCAGACAGTTTTCGTTGAAAAGTCTAGCCTGTATTTTCCGGAGATAAACAAAAAAAAAAGAAAATTTAAAAAATTGATGTCTAGTCTTGGGGAGGCTGACAATCTGCGGTAGCTGCAAATAAGTCACTGTTTTATAACGATTGACACCGTGATTGGCTAAAAATACAAAGAAGACTGAGAAATTCACAAAACAAATGTTGCATTTTTTCGAATAAACTCCTTAGATACCGTAAAACGGGGTAACTTTGATCACCGGGGTAAATTTGACCAACAATAAACTTTTCCACATTATCATCAATAACTCAGTCTATAATTTGTTTTCTACGTTTGTAAACCTATCAATTGAGCATCAAACAGGCAAAATTTGGTTTGTATTCGAATTTTTTTCTGTTAGTAAAAATCTAATTTCAAAATCTTAAAATATCTATTTTTCCAAGTTTTGCAAACAAACAGCTCTCTTGATGATACCAAAAAGCATTTAGAAGCAAACATGTTGTTCAATGTGAAAGAACAACTTTTTTTATTTGTATATGAACAGTTATAGTGCTATTTTTATAGTAACTTAATGATAAAATTTAGATATTTAAAAAATAAGGACATTTTACAAGAGTAAGCCCGTATTCATCAAATTGTTTACTTTGAAGAAAAAATGAAAATGGAAATAGTGGGAGTACCTAGGGGAATGTTTGAAAGTGAAATTTTATTTGTATTTTGAAGCTCAAAATATTTAGCAATTATTATTATTTATGCCCCTAAATGTATGCAGCATTACAGTTCGTTTTTCGATTTGAAATATTTTTAAAACAAAACGTTAAAAATCCAGGTTAAATTGATAATCTAGCACAGTGGTTTTCAAACAATTTTCCTTCCCCGCCCCCTATTGCTATATTTTCGAGCTCAACGCCCCCTTGAGCGAATTTTTGAAAAATCTAGAAAGAATGCTTATTGGTATCGTCGCAAAACAATAAGCTTATGAAATTTGAATGTAGTAAAGTTTGGAATGTTCAATTAAGCTTATTTAAAAATTGTTAAAATTGATTTGGAAAGACCGAAAAGCCAACGCATAACGATCAATTGTAGCAAAACAAAACTCAAAGTTCATTTAAAATTAAATTACTTCAAACACCAAGACAGAAATCTGGAAATCACAAATGTTTCAAGACATATACTTTAACTAGAAAACAAAAAATAACTAATAACAAATCACCTATCTTAATTTTAGTAAATAAAATTCTATCCCAATTAAATTTGCCTTTAATTATTCAAAAAATAATTACAGTTAATTTGGTAAAAAAAAGCATAAAACGTATTGAACGTATAGTGATGCTTAATCATGAAAAATTAACGAATTCATCTATCTGAACTAAAAATCAGAACTAAAATTGAAAGTTCCTTTGGCTTGATAGCATTCTTTATTGTTTTCAATCCGAAGATCTGTGATCAAATCTGTGATCAAATCTGTGACGCCTTTTGTCGCAGATTCTATTCTAAAGATTGTGTTGTCAAGTTTTAAGACAATACATTTTTAAGATTTTCAAGCATTGCCGTCCAAATTTTTGATTTTGATGCAACCCAAAATAAAAAAAAAAATAAACCAGATCAGATCAACAATATCGTATATGAAATCTGTCACAATTTAAAAAAAACTGCCTTTGATTGTGATTTTCAGAGGCAAAAACTTGCTTAACAACTCTGTGAGTTTACAGATATTGTCTCCCTAACCTGACATTTGGTGTTCAGACTTCTGAAAAGTCGTTTCATTGTTGGACATTGAACGTATTTGTTGTCATATCAATTCTTAGTTGTTCCGTAATTTGTGAAAATGTAAATTTAAAAATGACCCAACCGCCCCCTTGAGCCCTTCCACCGCCTCCCTAAAAGCTCTCAACGCCCTCAAGGGGGCGGTAGGGACCACTTTGAAAACCACTGATCTAGCATATGTAAATATTATGAAGGTGAGACGAAAACGATTTAAAATCAAATTCAAAGTAGTATAATAAATTTCTGCATCCATGCAGCATCCAGCAGCTTTGGCGTAGTGGTTAGAGTTCAAGCCATCTACGCTAAGGTTCATGAGATCGAATCCCGGTCATGGCATACATAGTACACTTCTGTGCTCTGGTGGTTTTAGCATTTGTAAAATGCTAGCCAACATTACTTCGAAAGATGTACGCCTAGAGTTAAGGAAAGAAGATCTCTTCAAAGAGACATGAAATTTCACTGAGATCCTGTGTGTGTGTGTGTGTGTGTGTGTGTGTGTGTGTGTGTGTGTGTGTGTGTGTGTGTGTGTGTGTGTGTGTGTGTGTGTGTGTGTGTGTGTGTGTGTGTGTGTGTGTGTGTGTGTGTGTGTGTGTGTGTGTGTGTGTGTGTGTGTGTGTGTGTGTGTGTGTGTGTGTGTGTGTGTGTGTGTGTGTGTGTGTGTGTGTGTGTGTGTGTGTGTGTGTGTGTGTGTGTGTGTGTGTGTGTGTGTGTGTGTGTGTGTGTGTGTGTGTGTGTGTGTGTGTGTGTGTGTGTGTGTGTGTGTGTGTGTGTGTGTGTGTGTGTGTGTGTGTGTGTGTGTGTGTGTGTGTGTGTGTGTGTGTGTGTGTGTGTGTGTGTGTGTGTGTGTGTGTGTGTGTGTGTGTGTGTGTGTGTGTGTGTGTGTGTGTGTGTGTGTGTGTGTGTGTGTGTGTGTGTGTGTGTGTGTGTGTGTGTGTGTGTGTGTGTGTGTGTGTGTGTGTGTGTGTGTGTGTGTGTGTGTGTGTGTGTGTGTGTGTGTGTGTGTGTGTGTGTGTGTGTGTGTGTGTGTGTGTGTGTGTGTGTGTGTGTGTGTGTGTGTGTGTGTGTGTGTGTGTGTGTGTGTGTGTGTGTGTGTGTGTGTGTGTGTGTGTGTGTGTGTGTGTGTGTGTGTGTGTGTGTGTGTGTGTGTGTGTGTGTGTGTGTGTGTGTGTGTGTGTGTGTGTGTGTGTGTGTGTGTGTGTGTGTGTGTGTGTGTGTGTGTGTGTGTGTGTGTGTGTGTGTGTGTGTGTGTGTGTGTGTGTGTGTGTGTGTGTGTGTGTGTGTGTGTGTGTGTGTGTGTGTGTGTGTGTGTGTGTGTGTGTGTGTGTGTGTGTGTGTGTGTGTGTGTGTGTGTGTGTGTGTGTGTGTGTGTGTGTGTGTGTGTGTGTGTGTGTGTGTGTGTGTGTGTGTGTGTGTGTGTGTGTGTGTGTGTGTGTGTGTGTGTGTGTGTGTGTGTGTGTGTGTGTGTGTGTGTGTGTGTGTGTGTGTGTGTGTGTGTGTGTGTGTGTGTGTGTGTGTGTGTGTGTGTGTGTGTGTGTGTGTGTGTGTGTGTGTGTGTGTGTGTGTGTGTGTGTGTGTGTGTGTGTGTGTGTGTGTGTGTGTGTGTGTGTGTGTGTGTGTGTGTGTGTGTGTGTGTGTGTGTGTGTGTGTGTGTGTGTGTGTGTGTGTGTGTGTGTGTGTGTGTGTGTGTGTGTGTGTGTGTGTGTGTGTGTGTGTGTGTGTGTGTGTGTGTGTGTGTGTGTGTGTGTGTGTGTGTGTGTGTGTGTGTGTGTGTGTGTGTGTGTGTGTGTGTGTGTGTGTGTGTGTGTGTGTGTGTGTGTGTGTGTGTGTGTGTGTGTGTGTGTGTGTGTGTGTGTGTGTGTGTGTGTGTGTGTGTGTGTGTGTGTGTGTGTGTGTGTGTGTGTGTGTGTGTGTGTGTGTGTGTGTGTGTGTGTGTGTGTGTGTGTGTGTGTGTGTGTGTGTGTGTGTGTGTGTGTGTGTGTGTGTGTGTGTGTGTGTGTGTGTGTGTGTGTGTGTGTGTGTGTGTGTGTGTGTGTGTGGTTGTGTGTGTGTGTGTGTGTGTGTGTGTGTGTGTGTGTGTGTGTGTGTGTGTGTGTGTGTGTGTGTGTGTGTGTGTGTGTGTGTGTGTGTGTGTGTGTGTGTGTGTGTGTGTGTGTGTGTGTGTGTGTGTGTGTGTGTGTGTGTGTGTGTGTGTGTGTGTGTGTGTGTGTGTGTGTGTGTGTGTGTGTGTGTGTGTGTGTGTGTGTGTGTGTGTGTGTGTGTGTGTGTGTGTGTGTGTGTGTGTGTGTGTGTGTGTGTGTGTGTGTGTGTGTGTGTGTGTGTGTGTGTGTGTGTGTGTGTGTGTGTGTGTGTGTGTGTGTGTGTGTGTGTGTGTGTGTGTGTGTGTGTGTGTGTGTGTGTGTGTGTGTGTGTGTGTGTGTGTGTGTGTGTGTGTGTGTGTGTGTGTGTGTGTGTGTGTGTGTGTGTGTGTGTGTGTGTGTGTGTGTGTGTGTGTGTGTGTGTGTGTGTGTGTGTGTGTGTGTGTGTGTGTGTGTGTGTGTGTGTGTGTGTGTGTATGTGTGTGTATGTGTGTGTGTGTGTGTGTGTGTGTGTGTGTGTGTGTGTGTGTGTGTGTGTGTGTGTGTGTGTGTGTGTGTGTGTGTGTGTGTGTGTGTGTGTGTGTGTGTGTGTGTGTGTGTGTGTGTGTGTGTGTGTGTGTGTGTGTGTGTGTGTGTGTGTGTGTGTGTGTGTGTGTGTGTGTGTGTGTGTGTGTGTTGTGTGTGTGTGTGTGTGTGTGTGTGTGTGTGTGTGTGTGTGTGTGTGTGTGTGTGTGTGTGTGTGTGTGTGTGTGTGTGTGTGTGTGTGTTCGTTTTTAAAAAAATTTTTACGTTCATAGGAATCCAGTACTGGTTTTCAAAATATAAAACATGCCACATTCCCCTTAACAGAAAAAATATTCGAAAAATATTGAAAAAAATACTAAATTTTTATCCCGAATTACGGTACCTGTTTCTCAAAATGGAACTCACAATGAGTTGAAAATAAAATGATTCGAATGAAAAGTCAAATTTCATTTCATTAAAAAAAACCAATTAAATCATATCGAGGAAGAATGACCTTAACGGGTTAAACTCCTATCAAAAAAGAAAAAAAAACAATTAAATCACAGAATAAAATTTCAAAATTGAAAAAATTCAAATGGTTTTTTTTAAATTTATTATTCGACGTATAGGTCAATTAAAAATTGCATTGTGCAAATTAACAGGTTCACTGAAATCCATTGATATTCAAAAATTTTAGAGCAGATTTGTTTCTTACCTCTTACCGCACAGTTATTAAGTAAATCGATGAACATCTCAATTCAATTGTGAACTGGCAGCCCAGTCAAATATAGCTTTGTTATTCATACTAAATACTTTGAATTAAGAATTTTTTCAAAAACTCCAAATCTAGATTGCATAGAAAAAGTGGCTGGAGTTTTTATTTTGCACATCTTCGTTAATATCCGTCAAGTCAAGCGATCTTTAACAAACTTGTTAAATTAATGAAATTTCAACATCAAAAACTGAGAGAGGTCTTTCTGTGATGCTAGAAATGATTATGACTTTTCAAACTGAATATTCCAAAAAGTTAATTTAATTTCTTTGAAGCGTTGGATCTCTAAAACTAAAAAATATAGACAATAATGAAAACCCAATCCAATTTTAAAGATTATAAATTGTTTTTTGCAGAGAAATGAATCCAGCTGTGCAAATTGAAATTTCAGGGACTATATAAGATAAAAATTGATGTTGAAAAACTTGCGAGAGAAATTTCCTTGTATCCCGGTAGGACTTGAACCCACATCTTGCGCCACTCCGGGGCCCATGTATTAACATTCTACTACAGGAGACAACCTGGCGTATGAAAATTATACTGGTCGAGTGTCGAAGTCTATCAGAATTGTTCTCCTATATGATCATCATTATTTTCGTGATCTATTTCTATTTCTATCATTTCATCTTACGGTAGTTGGACTCAAATTTGGACATTTTAAGCACGGCAAGATTTGCACGCTGACCAAGTCAAGATCCATCTCTGGGGCGCAGTTTAAAAATATTATAAATTGTTTAAACCAGTTTTCGTTTTTAAAATGGATTATTTTCAACAATTATCAGATTTACCATATCACCAATACTAGACAAAACCTAATGCCAAAATCGAATCCAGGCCGCCAAATTCCTCAAAATGTGTTTAAAAACAATAAGATTATGTTTTTTTTCTAATGATTTATTGCAAAATTAAGAAAAAAGGATTCAGATTTAATGATTTTTGTAATAACTCGAATGAAGAACCCAAAAATTTGGAAATGAGGCAGTAATTAATTGAGAATCGGATTCAAGAGTTGAACATATATATTGATTGCAGCGTCTTTCACCAAGTTTTGTTAATTGATTGGGACCTGCCTAAAATCAACCCCTCTCTACAATAAACACGTAATAAGAAAATGACCAAAAAAAACAAACAAACCAATTCCCTTTAAAGTTGATGGTTTAAAAAATCATCGGAAAGTAATGTTTATTGCTTATTTTCCTCTGGCTCTGCAGGGAAATAAAAGACGAGAAGAATTCAGGTCATCGCAACAATATTTTTCTGGGGTCTCGCGAGCACGATGACATCGGATCGTTCGGTCAGTCGAGGGAATGACTTGGACATTTTTGGAAGTCAAAATTGTTATGATGATTTTTTTTCGCCTGGCTTCATCTTAAGACCTTTTTTGACTCCCAACGGAAAGGGATTGCGGGTGTCTGCGAGAGAGAGAGAGATTCTGCTGTGGGGTCGCCGGTCTTGGGTCCGGGCGAAGTCTGAGATTTTGTCCGCGAGATTTGGAACGCGAAGTATGTTTGCCCCGAGGGCTTCTGAATGTTCCCTTTTGTTGGGGTCCAATTGGAACCGGTTATTTTTTTAATTTTTCTTTTCAAGCTGCAAGTGTGTAGAAGATCTCTCTTTAAAAGGGGTGCGATGACTCTTTTTTTTCTTCGTTCCATTGAGTATAATGTTGTGCATGAATAGAAATTTTTTCAAGACGCTGTTGTATCTAAAGTTTTTGTTGGAGAGGCAATTGGCGAATGGGCCTCAAGAAGGGGTTGACAACGGGAGAGACTTGGACAGGTGCTTGAATTGAATCAGGTGCCGCAAAGCGTTCGTTGATTCTCACAAAACTTCGCGGCGGTGCGGGCTATCGATTGAAGAATGCAGCTGGGATTGCTCCGGGGAAGGTCGCCTGTTGACCTTGTTTGGACACGAATTGAACAGATTGATGGTGTGTAGATAACCCTTATAGTCATACATGTTATTAATGAATTCTTCAATTTGATTGGCACGGAATTGCTGCATGTGAATATCATGCAAAGCTGTAATAAGAACAATTAAAATTATGGTGCTGTGAGACGATATGCATAATTTTGCATAAATTTACATAATAAATTTTTCTTAACGTTAAATTTTTCTAAATTTAATTCTTTTTTCAATTCCTAAACGTACGCGCCTTGGTGTATCTCATTTATTAGTTTTGAAAATTTAATTTCAAAGATCTAAATTGTCACTGTTTGAAATAAATAGATTTACACATGAATTCATTTCATTTCATTCTAGTTTGTTTTTTTGTTTTTTTTTTTGAAAGTTGAAATGGTTTAGCAACTACATGGCAATCCGATACACGTTTGGATTTACATATGATTTTCAACATAGCAAAGATTTACATATTTAATGATATTACATTCCTTGAAACCTGTAAACTGATCGAGGGAAAACTTTTGAACTTATTAACAATTTAAAAAATTACTGTCAGGTTTCATGAATGTTGTTATTGCTTAATAAACTTTGAAATGAGAAATTTAGGACAATATCTGTAGACACATCCCTCCGTGACGTGAAATCGCCTTTCCGGACTTTTCTGCACTGTT